>NC_142524.1:2895000-2960000 GCF_964205215.1 Stylophora pistillata | reverse complement strand
AATGGTACAATGACAATGGTATTATTGTCAACCAAACTAAACATCAGGCCCTGATCCTTGGTGATAAGGAGCGTACATTCTCCTTTCTAGTGAAAGAGTCGATCGACATATTTGGTATGAACATTGATAACAAACTTCAGTTTGATAGACACGTATCTTCGATATGCAAAAAGATCAATAATCAGTCAAATGTCATGATAAGATTTAGAAAACTGATCTCTAAAGCCACTTTGGTCAAATTGTATAAGGCCTTCATCTTACCGCACTTTCAGTATTGTTCATCAGTGTGGCATTTCTGTAGTGTACGAAACACCGAGAAACTAGATGCTCTTAATAAAAGAAGTCTTAGGTTCATTCTAAATGATGTTGAATCTACGTATAATACTTTATTGGACAAAGTCAACTGTGTTTCTTTATGTTTCATTTTACTTTAAGTTAATGTCTGTTTACGAGCCTAGTGGCCCATTAGGCCGGTGCTTAACTTCGGTTTCTGTAGCATGAAGCGACTAGGAGTATTGCTACTCCCCCCTGGATGGGATGCCAGTCCATCGCAGGGTTACCCCCAGCATTAAATTGCCGGTACCCATCTATATACCTGGGTGAAGAGAGGCACTGTGAGAGTAAAGTGTCTTGCCTAAGAACACAACACAATGTCCCGGCCGGGGCTCGAACCCGGACCACTCGATCCGGAGTCGAGCGAACTAACCATGAGGCCACCGCGCCTCCCCTAATTTTACTTTACAAAAGTTTATTTCTAACTAAGTATCCTATCTACATGAGGAATATGTTTACTTTTCGTAATACCACTTATAATTTACGCGGTAACTACGTTCTTAAACTCCCTGTTGCTAAGACTACCACTTATGACCTTCGCTCTTTTTCTTATCATGCCGTTAAACTATGGAATTCACCACCGGACAATGTTCGAACCTTGAACCTTAATGACTTTAAAAAAGCATTAGCTAGCCTTAAATTGATGTCATTTTAGAACATATTGTAATTGAATTCATATTGTATTTTTTAAAATTCAGTAAATCTATTTATTTCATTTTAGCCGTTAATTATAAATATTGCACAGGATTGTATTTTATAAAGTCGTTGTATATCATGTAGATATCTTTGTTATTTGTTATTTTTCTCTTGGAAAAATTAGTTTTTACAAGCTACTCTTGAATTCGAGAAAAAATAAAGTTAATTTATCATGTATGTATGAATAAACCTACCCGAGGGAACTCATTTCAGTGATAAGGGTATTCCTTCAGCTGCCTGTCGATTCACTGTTTTACTTTCCAGAAGTTTTTCCAGCCTTCCCCTTTTCGCTGCGGGTTTTTCCTTTGCCAAGTTTTCTCATTATTCAACGTTCAACAGAGGGATATAAAAAATGCGACTGCTATGCGATACGTTTTCAGGGAAAATCTTGTTCCATTGTCATTGACGCCAGGAGGTCCCATATCTTCCAATTGGTTCGCAGTAAATGTTTCACGAGTAGTTGCTTTACCAACATTCATTGTAATGCCTGCATTTTCGAATGACCCACCATGTGTTAAACGATCGATATGGTCCGATGGCCAAGACATTTTCTAGTGGGATGCAGTTCTTCAACTGCGTGTCTTCCCTTTGTAGCTTATGACGAAGAGTGGCCAACAGTGTCAAACGTGTCTGGTGATAAAAGAACTCTTCGGGATATTACGCCGTTGGAAATGAATTTCAAACCAAGAATTGCAAGGCCTTGTTAGGTTCCAGTAATAAGGATGAGGCCTTCGTCGCCTCCTACGGACAAATCTGTTGTGACACTTTAGAACCAGTTGCAGTCGAACAAGGTGAAGCCTCCACTGGCATAGTAGAAGTGGCAACTGCCTCTGCTAGAGTTGAACGAATACAAATAAGAAAAAAAAAACTGGAATACATGCAATAATATACCAAGGCAACATATTCGATCCGGCGAAGGGGTTAAAGATCACCATGAGCCCATGACTCCTGAGATCACATGTAACCCTTCCCGCGAGTAGCGCACGAGCGATGGTGTTTATTTCTGTGTAGATTGGTTATATCAACTCAGTTGAAATTGTAAATTGGCCACTGTAACGGATAAAAAAGCTGACGCTTCGAGCGTTAGCCCCCCCCGTCAGAGCAAATGGAGGAAGTGTGGGTTGTATGTGGGTTTAAATATAGAAGCGGAGGTACGCCATTGGTGGGAACATTGCAACGAGAAAAACACGAATAAATTAGTGGAATGAAAAGCGTTCGTTGATACCTGTGGGATTAAGAGTGCCGATTTGAAAGATTAACTTTTGTTCAAGAGTTTTGCAGCTTTCCGTGTTGCCTAAATGTAAGGAAAGACCGCAGATTGCCATATGTTGTTTAGAATGACTAAGTAAATTAAAGTGTCTAGCAGCTGGTTTAGATGCGTCCTTGTCATTCCTTTCTACGTCGCGAAGGTGTTCTCGGAATCGGTCACCTAGTCGTCTTCCTGTTTCGCCGATGTATAACTTTTTGCAACAAGTGCAATTCATGCAATAGATTACGTTGGCGGAGGTACACGTGAAGTGATCGGTGATCTTAATGGATCGCTTGGGTCCCGATATCTTCTCAGTGTTGTGAATGGAGGAAGGCTGATAGTTTCGAAAGAAACTGTTTGGGGCTGCGTCGGTGGGAGTAACGAAATAATTTGGATATATCAACAAAGTTGAAGTGGTAAATTGGCCACCGTAACCCCTTCGCCCTTCGCTCCGACGAAGGGCTAACGCTCGAAACGTCAGCTTTTGCAATCGTTACGGTGGCCAATTTACCACTTCAACTTTGTTGATATATCCAAATTATTTTGTGAATGAAGGGACAAGTTTTGCATCATGCACGAGCGCATTTAAAAGTGCCGGGTTGGTCATTAGCTTGGAATGAACTTCTGACCAAAAAATTGCCTATGTATTTGTCACGTTTGAATGAAATAAGTGGAAGTTGCGAAAAGATAGTGCCGGTCTCTGGATTGTTTTGAAGTAATTTAAAGTTTTTAAGTATAATGGATTTAACTGAGTGGTTGTGAGGGTGAAACGTGAGAGGGAATGGAATGCGGTCGGAATTTTCTTTCTCTGACGTTTGTAGTGCTGACTGTCGATCAATAAGTTGGGCGCGGTGGTGACCCGCTTGAACGACAGAAACAGGGTAACCACGTTTTTTGAAAAACTGGCACATTGACTCAGATTTGTGGGAAAAATCAGAGTCATCCCTACATAAACGACGAAGTCTTGGAAACTGAGATATCTGTGTGATTGACACTTGTGGTTAACAAATATTTTGCTGTGTCTCAGTGCGCCCACGCTTGACAAATTGAAAATTTGGCACAGACAAATTTTGTCGAAAGTTTTGCAAAGGCCAAACAAATTTTGTCAGTCCAATGCGTCCGGAACCTAACTTGATGCGGATATCTAGACACACCTTTGCTGACTGGTCAGTTTGTGAATATGATGACTGTGCAGCTATTTTGCTCATGCTGCGAGAAGGACCCTCGGTCGTTTCAAGCCGTACCGGCTCCTGACACTCTCTAAACGAATAAATCACCTAAATCAAATTTTTATCGTAAACTGCATTTTATAAGCTTTCTTTTGATGTATAGCTTGTTAGAGTTTCTTGAAGATGGCGCGCGTACGAATTTTTTCCGGAAGGACACCCGCGAAGGTAGGAAGTAGCCTTGATCAGCCGTCAGCTTATTACACGCGCTCATACGAGCCTCTTTCTCGCATTACACTCAGGCGTGATCTCAGCTTCCAACGCCGTTAAGAAAACACAAGCAATCCAGAACTTAAACGCCAAGCGTAGCGGAAGTGGGAGTTGTTGGTGGAACCGGTTAGAGGACCGGTTGTAAGAACAAGGCTGTGGTTTCAAGTTTATCAAGTTTGAAGTTTAGTAGGTCTTCCAAAACAATTACTTACAATGAACACCGCCTGCAAATAGCGAGCTAATCCAGGCGGGCGATGTTAAGGACAAACAAACACTAATTACTAATTGAAGGCGTTAAAAAAAAGTCGATTTTGAATACATTATTTGTCAAAAGAGGAAAGAAAAGTGATAAAAAGTGAAGAAAAATATAATTTGTGACTGAGTTGTAATTAAGATGCCTTTTTTTATTTCAGAAATAAGAGTGCTAGTGTCAGCATAACTGTCCAGAGTTTCTAGAGTTTCAAATAGTAATGCTTGAATTTTCTTTTTGAACATGTGCTTTGGTAGTCTCGATAGCTTTCGGGAATGCTGTTCCAAATTTTAGCACCAACAATGGAAAAAGAGATTTTATGATGATTGAGCCTAGAATGAATAATATAGTAGTTACCAGAATATGGTGAGCGAGTATTATACTGATGTATGTCTTGTGTAGAAGTAAATAGATAACAGATATTTTGAGGTGGAGAGTTAGCGGTTATATCAAACATTTAGATTGATGAAAGTTTGAAGTAGAGCATTGAGATTGGCAGAATCGAATGTTAGATTGGGCGAAATATGGAATATGTGGTACGTTTAAAAGAAGGTAGTTGTGATCCAAGACTCCTGGTATTCTTCTCTCAGCGAGTTTACACATGCTATCTTCCCACAAACGTCCGAACACTTTGATACAACTTCAGACTCCCGTTAGGTTAGGTCGTGTACTTTTTACGCCTTCTTACGAAAGTGTGTTCATCGGTCGTATCACCACAATGTTGGCTACACATATTGCAATTACTACTTGCCCAGTGGCTCGTTTCTACGTCTTCAATACACATTGTCTACAAGCTCGACTTGCAACTTTCAATTCGATTTGGTTTCTTAAATAACTCTTTCATAAAGGCCAGTGGAACGATTATTATATGTTGATATAAACGCAAAACAAATTGATAAAATCGGACGGTCCCCTCGCGTAGATTCAAGCATCTGATTTCTACGAAAGGGATAAAGCTTGGCTACAGAAACTATTACAATGAATAATCATTTTTAACATCACTCAATTGTTATATATTTTCCCTTGGCTAGAGATTTAATGCCCCAAAGCTTGATTAAAAAAAGGGGGAAAATATCTTTTTTTTTTTTTTCAGAATTTTCATATTTTTGAGAGCAAGTCTCAACAGCAAGAAGAGTTTGTTTGTCAAAATTGGACTGGTGCCGAGGTAAAGTTCCTCTAACTCCACTGAGTTCAAACTTTGTCCGGTGCACTCAAGGATTTTCTTACACGAGGGCAAATTAATACAATTTAACGTTGTCGGGAATATTCCAAAAAAAAAATTGACCCATCAGCTAGTAATAATAATCGGTATTTATATAGCGCACATATCAGAAAAACTCTCATGGTGCTTTGCAATAAGTATAAGGAATTGATTAAAATCAATTTTAAAATGAACACAATAACTGTCGATAAATGTAGAAAATAAATATGTTTTTAGATTCTTTTTAAATAAAGGCAGCTCTCATCGTTAGCAGTGTTTTTCTTTGCTCTAATGTTTAATCAAACTTGTCACTAAAAATCATTAGTCCTTCAGGAAATTTTTTTCTTATGCAAAGGCAAAAGCACAGCGCTGCAATCAGTCAATCACATAGAATCTTTCGCTGCGGATTTGTTGACATACTGCACGAGGACATCCTGTTCAGTGTAACGCTTATTAGAGAACTCTTTCTCAGAAATCACAGACTACGAGAGACTTATCGACGAAAGAGGAAGTGCTGCCGTCCAGGAAGTTGAAATGAAAAGATTTAGATAGAATTACCTAGAAAAACTTATTTATAGTGCATTAAATCTGCTAATGATCTTAACATGTCAAAGGAGAGGGTCCGCTAACCCCACTTTGTAAAACTCAGTCACGTAAAAGATATTTGGCCTTTTCACGCATCACGAATAATATCCAGAACTCTTTCCCGTTCACGCGAACTTCAAGAAAATCAAGTTGAATCACTATCTTACTTTTCTAGTCTTGACCAGTCTTACGGGACAAAAGATGATGTCATGTCTATTATCGATCTCCAGTCAACACCTAACTGCAGTCATTCGAGAACAATATTTAAATTTCAAAAACAATAAAATAATCGGAAATTGATCACACAAAACAAAATCGTTCACGAATCACGTTTAATTCAGCTCTTAATTCATGGGTCACATTTAAAATAAATTCGTTTACGTGGACGTGAAAAGATCTTACCATCTTTATAGTCGCGATTCACGGAAAAAGACAAGATAATACAAGGTATAAAAAGACCATAAATACAATATTGTTAGATAGAAAAAAACTCTAATGAAAAAAATCCTTTTGTTTTCATTACTCATCATCATTTAGGAATTCTTAAAGGAGCGTCGACAAAACTAGGGGTCCAAATTTTTTGGAGGGTATGGAACGAGGGCCCCAATCTAGGGAGGTCCAAATCCGTCAGGAAACCGGACCAAAGTTTTGCTGTTCTAAGTGGCTGAATTCTCAATATAAATTGAATGTCTAATTTTTTGTGAAAGCATTCCGGCGTTATTTAGGCCGAAAAATGCGATATTTTCACATTTTCTAATTATCGAGGTATGTAGTTGGAAGCTACATGGCAGACAATTCATGAATTAGGTATTACGAGTTGACACTGCGATGAGCATGCAAAGATTTTCATTTTCAACGTCTTTGCGGTCCATAGACTATGCGAAAATTTTTCATGCGCCTTAGCAGTAGAAAGAAAACAATTTAAAGTTGAAATTTCCCAATGTAAAGTCTGTGTTCAAATTTCATCCCTAAGCATTTCTAGCAGACTATGATAACAGTTGGGTTTTTCGTGCATCAAGTCTTAAAAAGAAGAGAACTTTCCTTTTCTAAACTGACATTGTTGATCAAAGGGTTGGTAGTTTTGTACTTGATAGCAGCAAAGAATTTGGAACCGAAGACCCTAAATTTCATTTTACATTTTTGCTATACCCCATTGAAAAGTACTAAGAAAACTGTGTAAAAGTTACGCTGGCACTTTCCTCAAGTAAGCCAGCATCCTCTTTAGTTCCAGGGCTATTTCGACAATGTTGGATTTAAAACGTTCGACCTCTAACTCACTAAGGTCGTATGAGCATTCAAAATAACACAGTTTCAAAATTGGGCGTATTTTAAATACCCTTTTCAAATCATGTTGGGTATCGTTTGAAGAAGGTGTCATCGGAGATAATGATAAACTCTGGGAAACGGCAATATCCTCTTCGCCTGTATTCCAATATCGCGTGGTTTCCCCATCTTCATCGTTCAAAAGCAGTTCTTTGTTTTCGTTTACTATGGAAATAGATTTAAAGAGCTCTTGGCAATTTGCGTAACTGTGGAAATTATCAAAGTTCTGTAAAGATAAAGTTGATCTTGACTCTAGATCAAGACTTTGAAGTGAGGTGTGTAAATCTTGTGACACCGCACCGAACTCCCTTTGCCAAAGTTCCTTCCTGTAGGCGTCGTTAGGGAGTTTGAATCCTCGCCTTTTCACATTCCATTTAAGTAACCTGGTTAACTTCGCTGAGAAATAATTGCACATAAATTCAGTTAACGACGCGTAAGGAGACGTTGCATTTGTTCTGACTTCTCTGTAATACTCCACTATAATAACGATGACGAAATTGACCAAAAGTAGTCCCATCCAAATGACGAGCGTAAAAATATATAATGAACCAAGTACTTGGTACTGCATTTTGACATCAGTGAGGTTTACGTTCCCACCTATACACAATTGAAGAACAGTAACAAGGGCCTGATAGAAGGATGAAAATGACATTATTTCGAAGCCAAAAGCAAGAAATCCAGCACAGGAGAAGGCCATTAGCGAGGTGGTGAGTACCGCCGCAAATGATACAAGTGATCTCCAAGATCCTCTTAACGTCTTCGTCATTTGCCAGATTTGAGGATTAAGTTTCAGCAGCTTCAGTAAATGGAGCGTAGAAAGAAAAATTAATATAGCTAGTAAATAATTCTCGACATTACAAAGCTGGACCACATGGTCTGGACTGGAATGGTCAAAAGGATTTGTTTTTATCCTCTTTACATAGAGACTTGTTTCATTCGCCCTTAACACGACCAGTACTGCCGCAGAAACCGAAAATAATATTTGAAAAATCCTGATCCAGTTCCAGATACAAACAAGATAAGCTTTTCCTTCACTTACGAATTCTTTGACTTCTGATAATATGATCAAAAGGGACAATATGACGAACAGGAGTTCGTATACAGCGTAAAAGCTACTGGAAGCTCGGTAAAGAGTCCATGTCTGCACGTCACGAGAGGTTACACTTCCACCGGTGGGTAACCTCTCGTAAAAATACCTGGCGAAGCTAAACAGTCTACTGGATGGTTCATGGACAGAGAACTCGATGAAAACCGCGGCAGTGGACTCATCAAGCCAGTTATTGTTTTGGAGATTGTCGATTATCTCCAAAGCCGATATTTCATTGTATCCAAGATAGGCCACGTATCCTCCACCATCATACGTTCTAAAATATCCTTGGTAAGGGAGAGTTTGTAATGTCTGCGGAGACTTGTATCTCCAAGGCTTCGGACAAAGTTGAGAAAGTAAAGAGTTTTCAGAATAGAGTGTGTGATTATCGACAGGAATCCATCCTGGCTGGTAGAAAGCATTTTTGTCTTCGCTGGCTGTGGATTGGTAAGGCGAACAATTTTTTAACACGCGTTCTTTTGCACCAGTCACACGGAAAAACTTGCAATGGATGTTGATTTCTGTAAAAGAGTATTTGGAAAGTAATTGTATGAAGTAAATATATTTGGAGATGATGAAACATACTATATAAAAATAATCAGATGTTTAAGATATAGGTCACACTTCCAAAATATAATTAACAATTATTCCACGAGCGCGCGTTGGATATGAGATGACAGATAGCCAACGAGGTGCGTAGAGCCGAGTTGGCTATAATCATCTCATATCCAACAAACGCGAGTGGAATAATTGTTTTAATAAAAACGCTACATTAAATTATTAAATTTTATTACATTTTTAGCTCCCTTTCAATTTTAAGCTTATGCGTATGCTTACCATATCGTAGTTTATGGTATATTGGCTCATATACCATAATGGATAAGCCAATGAAAAGTCTTGAATTGCATTATCCAATGATCCAGTTTTTAACAATATCAGCTATTCTGTACCGCACAAGTTCAGAAAGGTTTTTGAGTCAATGGTCGTGCAAAGTCGAGAGCGAGTATTTGTGCTCGGTTTAATTTGATTAAACGTTTTATAGTGAGGTAGGTTAACTCTTACCTTCCTTAAAACGGATTTGCCTGAGTCGCGGCATTCCCATAAGGAAAGCTGCTTTGTTGCTAATAAATCCTTCTTCATAAGCAAAGGGGTGTTTGTTATACCAAGAGACATTATAGAGTCCAGGAACCAACTTATTTCTTATCCAAATCCAAAACGAATTCTTGTCTGTCACCTGAGGAGAAGTGTATTGAGAACATTTCTGTAAAATGCATGTTCCACCAAGAACCCCTGGTACAGCTGTACTCGCACAATTCACAGCGGAATCATAAAAAAAAAAACAATCTTTTTTCCAAGTCCCAATATCTCAAATCAAAGCTGTTTTCGTTGGTTGTGCCCAGGTTAGACACTAAAATTTCTTGCCCTGATCTCTTTGACCTTGATTTGTCGAGACTCTGGAATTTGCGAACTAATTTTTTCCACCCTTTGAAAATACACGTTCTATTCCTAGAACCTTGAAAGCCCAGGAAAGAACAAATGTATCTTGTTAGAAGCTTTGGTGTGTATTGTCAATGAGTAGTTTTACGAGTTGTGCCGTATTTTGACGAACCTGCAGGGCGGTTCAAAATATAAACAACGATTGAAACTGCTCAGCGAGACCACACATGCACCAAAATGTCGAATAAATTATTTATGAATCGACTACATTTCTTCTCTACTTGGTGCATTAGGATAATTTAAACCAGCTTCAGCCTCTTGTATACTAAGGTGAAATCGAAATGCTCACGAATTTGTAGTATAAAGTCGCAAGAAACTGCAACTAAAATGCCGTTACCATACGATCCGGTCGCTCTACTGTATACTGGAGAGGCTCCTCGGAGCATGTTTGAATGTCTTGCCACATCACAAGTATGGATTTTTTTCTTCCTGAAAACAGGAGTGTCTTCTGTCTTCTTAGGTCTTTTTAAAAGTCTTTTGGTAAAACGAGTGTTTTTGGAAGCCTTTTTTGATTTTTCGAACACCCGATCTCTCATAAGCAATTCTATTGGAAGTGTGAAAAATCGAGATGCCATTGTAGCTGCTTCTCTGAAATGACGGTCCAGCGACTAAGCGGTCAGTTATAAAATTTACACATGCCTGATTACGACTTTAAAGTCCTTTTTTTTTAGGTTGGTTTGGTTGCATAACGAATCGCTCTTGGCTACTGAAAACGAGTAATTTCGGTGGTACGTTATTCGTCAATGGTTAAAGCATTATCAGTAAATGACGCAACGCCTCTCCACTACAAGCTGAGACAAGACCTATTCTTTTTTAATCGCCATTGAATCGCTTTTGGGATGTAAACTTATACGAGCTAAGTAAAGAAACTGTTCGAACGTCTTCCCCATAATTACACGATTATATGTGATTCTAATTTGAATCCTTGTTATTAATGTCATGTCTAAAGGTAAAGACTAGCAAAAACTAACGATAAAAACCGACGTTTCGGTGTCATCATGACGCCGTTGTCAAGGAGAAATAAAAAATGAAGTTTGTGGCAAGGTGTAACACTAAATTAGCATAAATATGTTACGAGCTAATTAAACAAATACTTTTGCGCGAATTGAATCGCTTTGCATGTTCAGAGTGGGTTTTAAGTCTCTGATGAAAAGCATTTCGTTCACCAAACAATCGAACTTGTTACTACACTTTTTTTCAGAATGCTAAAACGTTTCAGTAGGTCTTTCGGGACTTCGCTGTGCCGTTCGTGGTAGTGTTTATATATTGAAGATGCCTTTCGTTTATGTCCATCCACGCGTGTGTGTAAGTGTCCGCGTGTATAGCCCACATAACCCGCATCACACAGGTCACATTGAAATTGATAAACGACGCGTTGTTGGTTGACAATCTGCGGCTTGGTTTCTCGTACTTTAAGATCTTGGCCAACTTTGCGGCTAACAAATACTGGCTGGACAGTTGTCTGCACCTTCAAGCTAAGATTCTTGAGCTCTTTCTTAACATAATTTGCTCATTCCTGATCTTTGAAAGGTATGACCACACGAACAATGGATATTGGTTCTTTGGGCGTCTGTCTGGGCTGCGTACATAGAATTCTAATTTAGTGTTACACCTTGCCACAAACTTCATTTTTTATTTCTCCTTGACAATGGCGTCATGATGACACCGAAACGTCGGTTTTTATCGTTAGTTTTTGCCAGTCTTTGCATTTCTAAATCTTTATTGATAAATGTCTAAAGGTACCTCATTAAAACCAGTGAGCTTTTCCTCTACCGAAGCAGTCACCAGGTATCGCTTATAATCTCTATTGCTGTAACAAACAACCATGAGGACATGGACAAATACGAGGAACACCAGCAAATCTTTAATCATCCTCCACATTCTAAAGAATTTTCTTCCATCCGCTCTAGCCCTGTTTAGGTCGTGATTGTTTGGAGCGTTATATTCTTGTTTTCGGTTTATATAAGCAGTCATCCCATACACCTCTTCTTTTTCCGGAAGCGATCTCGTTCTGAGCGACACAATCATAGCAAGGAGAATTACTTTCATGGGCTGAGTGAGCACAATATCTCCAAAAAAGGAGGTAAGGATCGATGTCAACCACTGATTTGAAATGTCCTTGCCCCATGACAGGCCATAAAACACTGTAAATGCTGAAGATGATAGGGTTATGAATGCACATAGAAACCATGCAATGTAAACGAAATAATCTGGTAGACGAGAAGACGATCGCTGAGTAGTGCCAAGGTCAGAATAACTTTCAGAATGCGCCCTTACGTTTCTGAAGATCGTAATTAGAAGGACATTTACGGGGATTGCTATGAGTCCACTTTGTATTCCAATCACCACTTGTCTCCAGCTTAGCACCATTGGTCCCACGCGAAACGTATGTGATGGACTTTCAGAAAACTGATAAAACATTGCGTTTGTCACCATGGACAAAAACAGAAACGACACACAACAAGATAGTCGCTGACAACGGGTAAAGGAACTGTGAGGTGGACGAGTAAACAATGACAACCAAAGATGATCATCTCCAAGTCCTCTTGAAGCCTTAGACAAGAACAAATGACGAAATCCAGCGCGCTCTTTTTCCTTACGTGCCTTAAGTTCAATGCAAAGGTTTCCTGACCCTCGTTCAATAGCAATCCACTTGTTTGCAAAGAAATACCATGTTTTTCCTTCGTGGGACTCAGTAATGATGACTTGTTGAAGAAACCAGGATGGACTTGAGCCAAAATTGTCATGCCAAATGAGAAGTTTGTCTAAACGTCCTAAACTACAGGGAAGAAATACCACAAAATTCGATACACTTCCACGAGAAAATAGTTTCCCGTAGAGTGATAAATCTGATAAAATAATCGGGCCGCTGCTACCTTCTTCCCCAAAGATGTCAATTCCTACGGTTGCAGTTGTACCAAATCCTTTCCAAATTCCAGTCTGAATTTGTATCTCGTAATGGTGACCCTCTTGCGGGTTGTCTTCACTCAATAACACATTTGCCACAACCTTAAAGGAACAATGATGGTGATAAGTTTTGGTAATCACTGAGTCTAACTGTAATAAAAGCATGTTTCCAAAGATACTATTATGGGGAGTCTTAAACATGAGAAGTACAGATTATCCGTCTAGTCTGGTGTTAGGGCTATTCTGTAATTTGTTCTCACCGAGTGCAAATAATAACTCTCTGAGGAAAATCTCGATAAAAACAGAAAATACACCAATTGCGGCCGTTCGTCTAACCTAGAAAATATTTGCATCGATTTTTTCATTCCCTGTTAAGCTACTTTTCCTTTACTTCTAATTTCTTAAAAGAAAAAACCAGCTTTAGAGTACTTGTATTGCATTTTGTTTATTATATACATCTCATTGTAATGGTTTCTGAATAATTATGATCAGTGGACGGATCTGTATTTTTATATTCGTCAAAAAACCATCGGAGAGGAGCAAATATTGAGTACTGGTAATCAAATATTCTTAAAACCACACCTTATCTTGGTCTTTCGAGTCGAATCGGCGGGCTAACAGCAGACCTACAACATATAGGCCGTATATAGAGAATACAGCTGCTAACACAAAGTTTCCAGTTTCTTCCATGTTTTTAAACTCCAACCAAACTTTGTCAAAGTCGATAGGATTTGGGGCGACAAAAAATTCTCCACCAAATGTTGATAGATGAGTGCAGAGGCAGTGGAGGCTCGTGTGATTAGTTTTGAGGCCAACCTAAGATACAAAAGAATAAAGGCTGATAGTTTCTAAAGAAACTGTTAGGGGCTGCGTCGGTGGGGGTAACGAATAATTTGGATATATCAAAAAGCGATAACTTCCATCCATCTAGTTGTTTATTACCTTACAACCCTTGCTTGTCCATTTTCGATCTTGTTTGGACCAATACAAACAGCTGCTGATTGACACAGACATTGTATAATTGACGTCATTCAAACTGTACGCTGAGTTGACAGTGTTTAGTATTGGCGGCGGTGTGGTTGGGGGATCCTTAACATCAACGCAAAAACGCTTTTTACGGACACCTGTATCCTTGGAAGGAGATGGCAACTGACGTTTAACCAAAAAATCCCCTTCTGTGTCGGTTTCTTTCGCCTTTCTTCCTTTATTAGAGTAGTTTCTACGGAGCAATATTGCAATGTAGTACACTCCTGTCTTGCCTGTCAGGCTGCTTGATATCAGAAGTCTGTATGGTGAACATTGCTGGTCCAAAATAGTTTCGCTAACAGAATTCCCGCAGTTTCCATAATGAGGTATTTGACTATTGAAGCTGTAATTTTCCGGAGTAGGCCTTATTCCAGCGCTGATGAAAACCTCTAATAAATTGTTTCCACTGGGTACGATGTCAATAATAGCAACTGTTTCTTCAGACGGAATACTTATTTCGTGATAACGAATGTTTTCAAATGTCTCGCTCGGTTTGACGAAAAACGTGTTAAATGTTCTCCTCACAGACTGTGTTTTCAGTGGGATAAACAGTTCAAATGGCTCCTTAAGGTCTGAAATATGAATTTCAGTTCCATTCCTTTTTATACTGAGGTCTGTAACCGCTGATGTTATATTCTTGGCCGTGTTATCCCAATAAAACGGATTATATTTAAATATAAGCATCTAAAAAAGAAAAGAGAAGAGATCTTCACTCTATTCTATTCTATACATTTGAAACTTTGAAGTTTCAAATTTATAGAATCAATTTTTATTATTTTCACGTTATATAAATCTCAAAATTTGGAAATGTAAGATAGATCTTTGAAAATAATGTTCACGTTTGCACATAATCTGAAAACTTGATGAACGAGGTCGAGGGTCTCACTGTATGAATATTTTGACATAGCATTTCAACGTTGATGAACTGATCAGCCGTAGAAATGCTGACCGTTACTTACCTGCACATCTACTGAATGGTTAGGGAATTTTAGAGCTGCTTGTGGAGGAAACACCACACCACTTCCACTACTTCTGCCAAGAAGATGTTTCCTTACAATCATAGCTGGAGTCTGTCTGTCGAGGACCATGGATAGAGCATTTGTTTCATACACGCTAGGTTCTGACTCGCCAACAACTTTAGTTGACAGAAGAGCTGTGCCAAGATTATCCACTAGAGCAACTGATTCTTCGATCAAGCGTGGATTCTGAAATACAACATCCATTGTAAAATCGATGAGATGTATGCCAATGTAGGCCTTGTTGTATTTTAAAGGACTTAAATTCAGTCCGAGTACTTAGGCTATCGTTACCTTATCTTTAATTTTAGTTATCTGTAAATTTGTCTTACCTGTTCAATCCTTTCAGCCATTTGGTTATGTTTTGCGTCTGTCACTTTATTTTTCGTCAAAATATCAAAAACATAGGACATTCCATTCAATAGTGCGCCTCCAACCATTTCTATTTCATCAATGTCCTTGCTGTTACTCGCCTCTGTATCTAGGTGACTTGTCATCGATTTGAGTAATGTAACAGCATCGTACTGTAGAGAAATAATGAGGCTCTAGAAGACGATTTCCCTTTAAGCGCATAGTCGATTATTGAGCACTGAATTAGAAAATAAATCTAAGCAGAGGAGAACTGGGCTCAGCTCAAGGGAACATCTATCTAGTAATTTATTCTACGATTCGAATTCATTACTTTCTCATTAACATAATGTTCTCTCTTTTGGGTCACCAAATCTTTTAATTTTTTTATTTAAAGGAACATATTGCTAACATGATTGAGACGACCTTGCGTTAAGGTGGCTCGATAGTCTAAAAATGCTCATTTTGGCAACAATTTTACCAACACTTAAACTTTAAATCATATCATTATACTTGTGCCACAAACTTAAATAGGTCTTACCCATTACTTTCCACTAAGTTAGGAGAGCATTCCATAAAATTCAGAGGAGCCACACCATTTATTCTAGCCACACCCAATTCCGAGAGACAAAAATAGGTATGTTTTTTGGCAAAGATATCTCTACTCTGCTTTATGCTATAGAGCTAAAACTTCAGGTGCTTGTTGTACTGTATCACAGCTGTGCAATGACCTACTTTGAGGTAAGTACTATGTTGCATTCATGAATTAGCTCTCAACAAAGAAAGACCAAAAAATAACCCTGACTACACTTCAATTTACAAGGCATAACCCATGAGTGAGAAGTCCAAACACTATAAAAATAGGTCATTGCACACAGCTATTGACACTTGAGATGCTGTGAAAATTTGATCTACTTATCGTAAATATTTTTTGAGATATTATTGTCACAAGGTTTCAAAACCTCTGAAATACGGAAAATTAGAAAATAGCAAATAAAGTTCACAAGATCATTGGGCAAGCAGTCAAGAGTTGAAAACAATGTTAGAAGGCACCAGCACCATACTGTTGTCCTTCTATTGCCTCTAAAGTGTCACTGTAACCTTTTTTGAAGTTTCTGATCTGTTTTCTCCTTTTTTTGGCTTGCTCAGAGCTTTTACGGCGAGAATGGCGAATTCGATTATGATCTTGCTTTCGGCAAGCTTTGATGCAATGAAATCCTGGGTCAATTCCCAGGTTTCGAAGAACTAAAATGATAGAAATAGTGCCATTGTTAAAATGTGAGACTGCCAAGAAGGTAGCAAGTTCCACCACTGCTAGCCCAGAGTGGGTTTCCTTTGTAGCACGCTGCCAGATAAGGGCATTGATGGCCTCATTTTGGTTTTGCGTACCACCATGTAGACAGCGTGCAAGCAGACTTTGCTCACTCAAGGCTTCAAAGGTGGGATAGATGGCATTAGCCACAGCCGTTGGAAGGGGATGGTTATGTCTATAATCAGAGGTCCCCTGTGCAACATCCCTTTGAAAGCCACACCATGAACTCTCTCCAGGGGGGCACAGGTCGTGATCTGGGCTATCATCAGTTGACTGTGTATGATGCCAAATTGCCATTACAGCATTCTCCATAGCTTGGATATCATGAGTATTGTTCCTAATGGCTTTCCCATAATATACTTGCAGTTTATCAATGACATTGTCTGTTAGCCTGCCCCTTCCGCCAATTGACTTTCCATCTTGAAGACGTGTCTGACCAGTTCTCTTCTTCAGTGAGCGAAGTCGCGACCCCAAACGTTTCTGGACATGGCCCACACATTCCAATTTTCTTACTTCAACAGGCCCATAAACGGCTTCTTCAACAATAAGTTTGTGGGATTTACTGTCTCCATCCCCAAGAAATTCTGTATAACGAACAGAGTAGTTTTGAACAGACCGTTCAAATATGGCAAGCATTCCAGAAGCATCCATCGACCCCGAAGAACCAAAATAGTTTGCCTGGCAAAGATGCTGGTGTCCTTCCCACCACTCCTGAAACTCAACAGTTCCTTCTTTGCTTCTCCAAACCATGCATTCCTTGCACTCTTTGGACATTACTTCCACATCGAGAACTTTACCAGTAACTGTGGATATTGCAGTGACGACCCCATAAGCTGAAGAGTACCCCCTTCTTCTCCAAGTTCCATCCCCTGACACTCCAATGTCAAAGACCCCATCTTCTCCTGGCTCATAAAATTCTTTTGCCTCTTCAGCTGCATTTTGCATGCTCTCCTTGGCTACAGTCTCCGCAGAATTGCGAATTGTGGCAACATGATCTCGATAAGAGTTCTCGTTCATGGGCGGTAGCATGTTCATCACCGCAGCGAATTTTACAAGACTCTGGTGTCCAATTCCAATGTTCCTTGTAGCAAGGACAACTCTTCGGTTGACTTCATAAGCCTGACTCCCTTCGATTTTAGCAGAGGAAAAAAACCTCTTCGAGTATTTGCACTTTTGGGATGTGCATTTTAGCACAAAAAGAGTAGCAAAACCCATCTTGGCGCTGCAATCCTCCTCGAACGTGACGTGGCCATATTTACACATCGGACACCAAAATGACTCGAAGACTGAAGCAAGTACAGAGATATCAATCAAACGAAAACCCTCTATACTTGCCATCTTTTCCTCCTCATCGTTTTCAGGGTCTCCAGAATCGCTAGACTTATCGTCCAACTTTCTCAGGGTAGCAGGCATCGATTTAGTACGATCAGAATTCCGTGTGATGTTTTTCGGAATCTTTTCATCTTCGATATCGGTGATGTCTGATTCCTCGCTTTCTTTCACTGATTCCTGATCATCAGTTCCTTCCATTTCTTCAGAATTTCTTTTCTTAGTATACTTGTTGCCTGTAAACCTCCTTTTTTTTCTTCTAACGTTCCTAAATTTCCTTTTTGGAGGCATAATTCGCTTCAACTCTCAGTAGATAGATCGTAAACAAGCGAACACGTTTTTCTCATGCCAAGTACGTCATGTATCAGCACACAATGTCCTCATTTAGGGCCTAACTATTTACCAGGCCCCTGAAATCTATTCTGGTCACTCCTGTGAAGATTTCTTTGAAATCATTGGCTTTTTTTGGTGGAAAACGACGCGTTAACAATGCTGGTTTCCATAGCAACCGCTCAAACAGATCCAAAAACAGTTGAAAAACATACAATAGCCATGGGAAAAATTACAAAAGACTTACTTTTCTTGAAACTACAATGACTGTTGGTGCCCAGAAACTTATTTCCAAAAATATGAAGTTTTTATGATTTTTTGGCCTATCGAGCCACCTTAAGTGGACGGTCAGCATGATTAATCCATTAATTGTATGAACCGTAACTGCATATAGATATCTTGGAAACATCTGGTCATTCTAAAACTCATATACGCTAAAACTGATGGTTGATCTGTTAACTGTCTCCTAGCAAACTTAAACTGGCTTGGTTCAGAAATAAATAGCGTAACTATATGCTGGGCACCAGCGTCAAGAATATCCTTACCAAAGAGGTAACTCTCATATTTTCTCTTTGTCGAGTTGCTTTGATAACCACTGCTGAAAGTTGAGTGACGTCTTGGAGTAATTGAGGCTGAACTACAGCCAAGTGTCTTAAAACTTCATCTTTTGCCTTAATAACAATTAAACGAACTGGAGTTTAGGAAAATGATGGTTTTCAGTTTAACAGTTTCTCGATGCAAGTATCCGTAGCCCATAACCCACCTAAACAGTTATCAACTGCTTATCCTACCATTCCTTTGCATAATCGAGGCACGTTATAGAAAATTTAAGAAGGCTTAATGTAGTGAAACGAAATAAAACTGTGAATTAATCATCAAAGTTGAACATGGAATTACATGGAATCATTAATTATTATAATAGAATAAATTATATCACATGGAATTATTGATTATCATACTAGAATCATTTACATCACGTGGAATCATTAATCGTCATTAAAGAATCATTTTTATCACATGGGATAATGAGTCATCATTAATATCACCCAGAATAGACGAATGCTCTCAGCAAATTAATGTAGTTATTGTTACGTTACCGTAATATACAGGAGAGACCATTGATTAAAATGTTCTACTACCGAGTTTTTTTCCACAAGAGAGATTCCTGTCCCATCAGTGGCTGTAAGAGTAAAGTAAGACGTCAATGTCGCCTTTTGCTGGTCTCCAGATTTAAGTAACTCGGCAGTTGTACTGTTTGGTCCGTGAATAGCCTTAGTAACTTCAGTGACGACCTCGGTATCAGTTAGTGGCATCACCTGGCGCAAAAATCACTCACCTTTAGTACAGTAATCTTGCCTGTAATTTAAGGTACACTGCACTACCGACTGCTTTATGTTAAGAGAAACAACGAAGATATATATTTAATGAGCCCTTCTAAACAAGAGCTATTCATTCTCAGCTTGTATACTTTGGTGGGTTGGCTTTCCTGTTCGTGCTAATGATGAAGTCGTTAGCAGGTGACCAGCTTAAACTTCGCAGACACAACTCTAAAACATTCAAAGGGGACACACAATCGATCGCGCAAAGTGCGCTTTCTAAACTCCATCAATTCCAGGTGAAACATGACAACACTACTTATTGATTGTGTGTCCTTTTTAAAGGAAATTCTTCTGATTCGAACCTAGGCTGTGAAAGCCTCTTCTTCACAATCTACTGGCCTTTCGGAACATATCAAGAAGGCAGGCTCATGTCTTTGTTTTTAGATTTTTTTAACAAGTACGCACTGTTAGGTTACTCACGTTAACATGAATTACAGGGACATGCGTAGGCAGTACGTCAGGTCATGTAATCCTTTAAGTCCTCTGTTACAAGGATCGTTTGTCTAGAAAGTTCGCGAAAGTCGATGTCACGCAATATGTTGTTTCAATAATTTTCTAGAACTGTGACTCATCAGTTTAAAAATAGAGTTTACTGTAATAGTTATAAATAGTTACTTTTGGAAACTTCTAGACTCTATTCGGATGCTTATATAAGCAGCTCGCTAGTCAGGTTGTTGTCGTGATTTGGGACTTCGTTCCCTGTTTGTGATCTACAAGCGATACTGTGTGACAAGTGACAAGTGAAGGAATTTTCCCGTTCGGATGTGATACTGACATTCTGCTGTCAAGTCCAGAGTTGTTTTCTGTGGAGTGCGATACTGCGAAGGAAGTCTTCAGGAGATTTCGCCAAAGAGAAGGACAGTACTTTGCTTGTGGTCAGATAAGCGTAGAAAAGTACATAGTTAATTTTAATTGGATTGTTCCAAGAGTAGTCGCTAGCTCGTGTTAAGTTATCTCCTGTTGTTTACAGTTAAATAAATTGTGTTTCGTGGAGATAGCGAGGTTATTATCTTTCTGCCGGTAATCAGTTACCGTAACACCTCAAAAAAGGAGAGGGTGCCATTAAGTTATCTGCATGGAACTGAAAAAATATGTAAATATCTTACCTGGACTGTGAGTTCAGCAGTAGCTACGTCGCCAAAGGAATCAAATATCTGCACCTCCAGTTTAACCTCGAAATTTTCCGATTGGCTTCCTCGAGGTAGCTTAGTTTTAAAATTTGAAATATTCCCTTTAGCAATTATGACAGTACCCTCTAATGAGTGAAATCTACAAAATAACAGAATTGATTTATTGATATTGTTTCATTTTCAAAGCTACTAAGACATTATTTTAAAAACAAACAAAGATCTTTGAATTACTTAATTTCCTCATGTAAGTATATTACTCTAACCAGGGAATGCCTTTACGACGATTTTGTTTTCTTCGGGAGGATTAGGAGAAATAGTCAAGTTTGAAGCAATGAGATATAGGGAGTTTATAAGTAAGTTCCTTACTTCAGCTGGTAGGTTAGTGGAAGATCTTCGTCAAGCCATCCAGTACAGGTGATACTGAAATCTGTTTTAAGAACAATTCCCATCCTAGGGTAGGCCTGACAACCTAAGTCACCATAAGGGTTATGTGGCGGAGTATTTGTGATGAAAACCATTTCACCTCTCTCTATCATTCGGTGACGCAAACGAACAGAAGCCACGATTTTGTAATGCGTGCTTTGTTTCAGCGGGTTCTTTGAGCCAGAAAAGATGATATTACTGCTGTCTAAATTAGTTAGGACATATCGTCGAAATTTACGGACTTTGAGCCAAGATGCACCCCTTTCCGTTGACGAGATTTGATACAATGTCCAGCGGTAACTCATTTCCTGGCCGCAGAACGGGCCAATGCATGTCGCCTCCACGATCAGTCGTCTGTTTGTGCTGACCTTCCGACCGCAGTTAATTACACAACTGTTGCAAAGCAAGTAATAAATTTTAAATCAATTGTAAAATAAACAGCGATACCGTAACTTATGAAGTACAGATCCCCAACTAAACAAAAAACAGATATTAATGTGAAGATCTTACGGAAGGCGATTACACCTACCTTAAAGAAATTACATACGGTGGTGTAACAGTTAGATTGTGGAATGCCCGTGTTACTCTCCGATCCTTCATGATAACTAATTCAAACATGTAAGTGTAATTAGCGTCCATGTAATCGACATCCACAATTAAAATGGAGCCAGTGCTGTGGAATCTTTTCGAGTATCGACCAAAGCAACTCCTCAGCTTCTCGTCCATTTTTCGACAAAACCAGCTGAAGATTAAGCCGCTATTGTTGTTTATTATACTGAGAGGATCATGAGAGCTGGACGCATCTAACACGACAGTTCCATTTCCTTTTATGGCCGTAGTAGGACCATTGATAAGTGCCACCAGAGGCGGATCAAGCAAACGAACATATCCATAGTCATAAGTTTCCAAAACAAGTTCACCTACCGAATTACGAATGAATGCAGCACATCTGATGTAAAGGAAACCCTCACCAAACTCGCTGCCACTCAGGTTCAGAATCCCTGATTTACTTTCAAATGCATTGCCTCGCGAGATAAACATTCCAAACTCACTCACGTGATCACTAGCTTTAGCAATCTCCCACTGGAAAGATAACGACTGGTGACAATTTCCGCGTCTTGTTGTAGCGTGAATGGTAATATTTTGAGTTGTGTACAACACCTTTGCATTAGCAAGCGTTTTATTCAATGAAATTATAACTTCAGGATAGGAACAATTGCATCGCACTGTAAAAAGAAAAGTACAAAAATAGGCATGAAGCAAATAAAGCAATGGGCAAACAAGAAATTGATAATTCGTCAGATATCACTCCACTTTTCACAGCGAGATCCTATATAATATTAAATGATCTTTATATGATAGAATATTCACTCACATGGAAATCGAAACACTGCTTTGCCATGCCTAATGTCCATATTCAGTTTGGCCTCCAAGTTTTCTTCGCTTGATTTTAAACAAAATATTTTTGCTCCAGCCGTGAGTACTGTTTCTCCTAGCCAAGATCTATGTGGACTAAAATAAAATATATGAAAAAAGGTAGAAATGAAAATTGTCATAACAAAATATACAAAAACTGGAAACTTACTCTTTAAATAATTTGGATATATCAACAGAGTTAAAATGGTAAATTGGCCACCGTAACGATTGCAAAAGCTGACGTTTCGAGCGTTAGCCCTTCGTCGGAGCGACGAGGGCTAACGCTCGAAGGGCGAACGCTCGAAACGTCAGCTTTTGTAATCGTTACGTTGGCAAATTTACCATTTCAACTTTGTTGATATATCCAAATTATTTCGTTACCCCCACCGACGCAGCCCCAAACAGTTTCTTTCGAAACTCTCAGCCTATACTCTTTAAATACTTCGTTGATGCAGGTAAGATCTGTAATTCTAATGATTATGACTGGTATTCGCTTTACGTCCTCCAGGCGGCTTAATGTTCGGCTATGTTTGGTCATCTTCGAAACACCTCTAGATGGAAAAATGTTTCAAATTGTGCCATATTTTCTGGCTACTAGACGAGGCTTTGTGGTTGAAGTTTTAACAGCAGTGACAACTCAAGGTTATGATTAAAAGTTATTCGATGGGTAACAAAGAGTAAGGAGCTAAAAGGGTTTATAACCACCACAAGGTTTTATCTGTCATTTCATTTGTGTTCTTATATAAGTGCTCAAGCCATAATTACAGATATCACATCAATAAATCCACAACGCGCCATAACACAGTGAATTTATTTTATCTTAACCAAGGGGTATTAAGAATTCAGCCTTTTGGAGGGTTAGGAGTGGATGAGCTCTAAAAATATCTTTCTCTTTTCTGTGAAGGGGTATGACTGCGTTTTCATTTGAGGGTGAATGTTTACTTTATTATAAACCAAACCAGTTTGAGCAGAAACTCACGTGAAAGCCACAAAATCAACTGACAAAAATCCTGGAATCACTTGGAGATGTTCTTCAATCTGGAAGAAATGTTTTTAACTCATAAGTATATCAGAGGTGCCTGATAGTGTCTCAATTGAGTGACATCAAAATAAAGTATTCGGGAGTTGTAAATTTCCAAGATGGTTGAAAACAGCCGGAAAGACTGTTTTTGTTCATTATGTATATTGAAACTTCCCAAAAAATGACCCCGAAAATAAATATTTCCTCTTTTCGTCCCTTTCTTGACAAAGACGGTTTCTGTCTATTGATAGTAAATCGAGGGCAAGTAGGAAATGCACTCTTCCTTCTGTTTTGTATGTGTGTGTATGTTTTTTAGATCGCCCCGTAATAAGATATATGTGTTCAATTAAATATAAGAATGTAGCTAGCTCATCGGAAAGAATGCGAATAAGAAACATAGATAAACAGGCATGTAAGGGTACGCTGATACTGAAGGACAAGCTGACCTCTTTTAAGGTTTCTTCCTTTGCGATAATGTATTCATCGCTAGTTGTTACCGCGTGATTTGGAGTAAAATACCGCCTGTCAAACATCCGCCAGACAAGGAAATAATATCCTAAAACGAGAGAGCACATTGAGCATTAATATATCCTCCAATTTTAATGTCGACATCAATAATGCTTTTAGCCGTTAGTGCCTATAAGAATGTCGACATCAATAATGCTTTAAGCTGTTACTGCCTAGTAGAAAGCTTCGATCTTGTCTCAGAGTAAAGATGTGTTTATATTTAAACCTTATTAATGTGTCATTACCTGATTCACAGCCATATAATTCCAGGCGCAAACCAATGTTACTGCTCCACGTTTGCGGTAGGATCATTATCTCTGACGTCATAGTAGGGAAAGGAATGTCGTGACGTTTAACAGAAGAACTGTCTCTGTTTCCAGTAAAATTCTTTGGAAGTGAAAAATAACACGATCTAAATCTGCCATCAACTGAAGAAATTATTTGGTTACTACTTGCTTTGATTGTAAATCGCTTGTACAACGGAAGACAGTATAAGTGGCCGAGGACCAGCTTAATTTTTCACTTAGATTTTATCTCAACTCTTTAACTAACTAAGACGAATATTCATCCTGGTGTAAAACTAATGACTGCAACCGAGAAAGAGCTTTATATTTGCGACAAACCTTTAATTTAATGTACTCCACTTTCACTGCATTCATTTGCAGTGGGAAGGAACTAGAAAGGGACATACGAACCATACGTGCTAGTCCACCCTCCCACCCATCCCACCCTAGGGGAGGATATCTATCACACAGTAATCTCGTGCGTGGGAAATTAACGTCTCCTACCCCTAACCCTGCAGGAGACGGGACCTCCATTCATGCGTCCCTATCCGAGAACACTAGAATATCTAACCATTTCTTGATGTTATAGAAAGGTAGCAAATTCTTCTCAATTATTTTAAGACCCTGAGTGTTGGTCCGGCCGGGACTCGAACCCTCGACCTCCCGCACAACAGTCCAGCGCTCTATCCATTGAGCTAACCGGGAGGCGCTTTATTATTTTATAAAAAAAAAAAAGCCCACTTTTAGGTGTGATGTATCTTCAACGACGTTCAAATCACGGCATCCTAGACTGTTTGGATCGTTTGAAATGATACTCACGAATGTGCTTCAAAAGTAGCCAGAGAAGGGATCGACTCACCTTAGTGTTCCCTTGTAAGGTTTTAAATGGCAGCATTTCGCCCGCTTTAGATTTGTACAAGACAATATAACTTGTCACCCACTCAGTAGAATAGTTAACTCCATATCCTTGCGTGGCCAATCCAGTGATGATTTTCTTATTTGTGAGACCAACCTTGATCCAGCAACCTCGTGCGTCTCTAGGATTAGCCCTGTATCCGGGGGGCCACGACTCCAGATTCAGTCGTGCCCGCTGAGGTCCATTTTTGGCGAAGTCATTGTTGAAAGCAGATGATGCAGTTATTTGGTTGTCCTTGATTTTCTTGCTTTCCATTCCCAACGGCTCGAAGCATATTTCTGTAGAAAATTAATTATAACAATGAAGCTCTTAAGCCTGGTATTTTGTAGAGAATGGCAGCCACCATCCTTACGTTGAACGAATTTAATTCCAAAGAAGAAAAAGGACAGGAAATAATCATCTTGGACTACGAGCCTTTCCTTTGAACCCTGATATGGCACTGGATTTTACCAAATGCACCGTTGTATGGGTCTGCAACAGTCCTCGCTGTTATATAGATTGCAGTCATTTATCGCCTTCCCGAATGATATATATTTTTAATTTCCTCAACGCTACAATGTACTTCTTCTGCAACTAGAACTCATTGGAACCTGATCCCTTTGAACTTATCGGATAACTTTTAACAGTTCTTAGTTAATTATATGTTCGGTGTAAGATAGATATTACGTAATAGCTATAGTAGTTCTTACCTTTGCAGACATTAGGCAGTGTGATCGGCAACCAGCAGATAAAGATGCAAATACATAGAGTCAGATTACAAACCTCCATTACCTACAAAACGTTTCACATACAAGTTTCAAACTCCAATTTTGATCCAGACCTGTATTCGATGCACGAAGGTTTAAAACGATACGATTAAAATTTAACCGGAATATCGTTTAATAATCAAGATGCCTAACTTTTAAAGGCAGACAATGCAAGCACCAGCGTACTGTATGACAATTAAAACACCAAATCGTAAACGAGAACCTGGTTCCATTACCGTGACTTTATTTGCATAAAAGGCTTTTAAATGCCATTGGCCGGAAAATTGATTTTTTTTAATAAAGATGCCTAACTTTCAAAAGCAGACAATGCAAGCACCAGTACAAGCATACAGCAGGCCAATTAAAACAACAAATAGTAAGCGATACCCTGGTTTGGATAACTTTATTTGCATGAAAATGCTTCATACGTCATTAGCTCCTTCTTGTTTTAATCCTTTGATTACTAGCGGCCTATGAAGAACATTACTTTTGCTTAAGGAGATAATAGGTATTAACCATAGAGCTTACCCTACGTCATAAAATTAATCTGCTGATTTTGCTTTTTCTGTTTCTTGTCATTACATATTGTTTCGCTCCCTAAACCCCAACGCTGATATAAAAAAAGGCTAATTCATCTGTTGAAACGCTGAGTTATCTGTGAAGGATAGCACGTAATACACGATTTTTATTACAAGCGCAGAAACGTAATTTCGAAGCTTCTGTTATTAGCAGACATCAAACACTTTTAACTGACTAGTACAGAACATTCGCAGAAATATACATATAGTAGTCTTCCATTGACTTTCGAAAAAAAGTGAATATTTTCTGGCTTAGTATATTTAAAAGAGGATGACCATGTGCAATGGTCAGAGCAATGTATACGATCGAAGCAGAAAGGAAATTCAGACACATGTTTAGCGACAAACTCTGAATAGGTTAATCGATTTTAATACATTAATTCATAATGGACAGGTTTTTATTCTATCCCTTGCGCTTGGAGACATCTACGCTCTCAAGTTCTTTACTATCTACCTTTGGCATTTGATAATGGAATTTGATAATGAATGCGTAGTCGCACAAATTGTCAGAAAGTAGATGCGTGATATAAAACCACAGTGGTTACTTTTAGGTACAACTGTTCCTCATTAACAAGAAGCACGTTTACCATCAATAACTTGATACCTATTCCACGGATTGCAGCAGACGGTTTCATTAGTTTCAATGTGTAGTATATCAATGCTGTATTTTCACTTTTGTTCCTCATTTGGATTTTTCTTTAGAGGCCAGGAAATTAATTGCGGCAGCTTTTACATTTGTCAGGACTGTTCACTAAGTACTTTTAAGAAGAAAGATACTTTGAAGTCTCACATTATTAATAGGAAACGGTTCACGCATATTCACCATTGGAAAATTTACTAATTAATTATCATTATACCCAGAGAAGTTAACCGCATAAGTTGTTGTGTATAGCATCAACTCCAACACTAGCAGATATAACATACAACAAAAAGGCTCTTCAGTCCTCTGTTTTACTTTTAAGATACATGAGTTGCAAAAACAAGATAAGATAAGACTGACAATTAATTAGTAAATTTTCCAATGGTGAATATGCATGAACCGTTTCCTATTAATAATTTGAGACTTCAAATTATCTTTCTTCCTAAAAGTACTTAGTGAACAGTCATGACAAATGTAAAAGCTGCCGCAATTAATGTCCTGGCCTCTAAAGAAAAATCCAAATGAGGAACCAAAAGTGAAAATACAGCATTGATATACTACAAATTGAAACCAATGAAACTTTCTGCTGCAATCCGTGGAATAGATATCAAGTTATTGATGGTAAACGTGCTTCTTGTTAATAAGGAACAGTTGTACCTAAAAGTAACCACTGTGGTTTATATCACCCATCTACCTTCTGACAATTTGTGCGACTACGCATTCATTATCAAATTCCATTATCAACTGCCAAAGGCAGATGGTAAAGAACTTGAGAGCGTAGATGTCTCCAAGCTAAACGGATGGAATAAAAACCTGACCATTATGAATAAATGTATTAAAATCGATCATTCAGAGTTTGTCACTAAAATGGCTTCGTAAATGGAGTCTGTACGTTTTAAGAATGGCTGCCTGTAAGGATCGAGAATCGTCCGTCAGCGACCATTTTGGTGAATTGCTCATATTTTCCCAACGATACCCTTTGGTAAACTGTTCTCAAAAATCAAGTTTAAAAGTTCCGACGAGTGTTAATTTTTCAGAAATTTGCGAAAATTTGAAAACGCGGTTTAAGTGCGGTTTTCCGCCTGGCAAATTGTCCAAAATTCACTGCAAAACCCAAGCTTCGTTGAAGGCTTAATATGAATTCAGTTAACACCAAACTTCACACGTTTTAAGAAAAAGTCTTCCCATTCATTTGTGTTATGTTAATTTTTTCCGTACACAGCTATCTTGTCATTTTTTTTTTGTCCCTTAAGCAACACCCTCAAAAAGTGCTGTACATGGGGCGAAAAATAGGTAAAATTTAACGCGATAAAAGTATACCTGGTACATAATTTTTTAAATTTTTAACTAGATATTCGTAATAAAATGTCATTATTCAATACCTGAGTAAAATTTGAGACTTTGAATCGGAACGCTTCCTTTTGAAAATACCACAAATGTTTGTGTCCTGAGCGAGCAGAAGATATGTGTTGTGTAAACAAACGCTCATCTAATTATTCCCTGCCAGGTAGAAAAAGGTTTTGAAATCAACTTTAATTTTGGAAATTTTGGCTGGTATGCCACAAGATATTAGGCAAAAGGGAAATCATACATTCAGAGTTGCGTGAGAGCAAAGAGAAAATAAAATCAGTGTCAAAAATGTACGTACGGTTGTTACATCGATAACTATTATGCAAATTACGACCTCAGCGGTAGGAAAACTATGATATCTCTTGCTCAGTTTGTTGAATAACTCTCAAACAATTCAATGGTTGTTTTTCATATACATAGAGATAATATGTATATATTGATCAATAATTCCTGAAAATGCAGGAGGAGAACAGCATTCTGTACAAGCATTTCAGTGTACCAACGCGAATTATTTCTATTTATCATAACCGACGTCCGATCCCAACAAACACGCATCACATGAGACCCTAAATGGACTGTCATAAATATACCAAAGACTGAAAAAAACAAAAACTTCACTCAAGGTCTAATAACCACACGATAACACTTTTACACTTCAATCTCAGATTTACTACAAAGGGCAAAGGATAGTGCGTCAGTATACCCAGTATATTGTGGGAAAGGAAGATTCTTGTGTTTCTCTGAAAGAAGGTTGGGCTCTCAGAGTAATAAAGAAGGCTTACAGATTCAAAGAAAAACAAAAGTCGTAACTTCTGTCTAAATTTCGAATAGGGCAGACGACAGGCCACAAGCTTGAAGCTGAGGTAGTTGCTCGAGATATGCGGCGTGCCCGGGGCACCGATGGTGCACGACTTTTCCGGTCATCGGAATTCCTCACAACTACCCAGATCACCTCTTTCTTGTCAAGACCGAGTGCGTTAGTACGCCAATGAGATGCTGATGACGCTGATATCCGAGCAGCTCAGGAGGAGAGTAATTTTAGCGAGGCAAAGGAGACTGTCACGTCAATACAACTTGACCATCCCCTGATCTACGATCAGTACGATCTTTGTGAAATGGCGCTAAAGGACTCTGAAAATCTTGAGGCTACCCATGTTGCAGCACATGTGTGAAGATCTTGGCCTCAATATACCATCAAAACCCATTCGTAAAAAGGCCCCGTACTTGGCTCCACCGAAAGAGATTGTCAGCAAATGTACTTGCCAAAAGTCATCATGATGCTGACTTTCTCTTTTGTTTAGCAGAATAGGAAAGTGAGGAAGAAACGAATGAACGGCGTATCGTTCCTAATCGTCAGTTAGTGGTTATCTTATTTTTTAAAAATGCACGTAGGCCGGATCAGAAGTTGTTGCGTTTTGTTTTGTCTTTCTTTTAATCATGCCAGTATTGACCCTCACTTTTCTTTTCTGGTCTTCACGTCAGTAATGAAGTTTACTCATCTGGTGGCCGAAATATGCAAACTGACGGATGCGGGAGTATTCAACCTACATTTCTATCCGCTCCTGTTTTAATGTGGGATTTCTTTATCTAATTTAACGACGTCGTCCTTTCAGTTGCGGTTTTAACGCGCGTATGTTCAAGCACCCTCAAAACGTTTCCAATTACGTTACGTTGCGTTACATTAATAATTACCATGAGAATAAGACCTGTTCTCTTGTATTAAATTACTTTGAAGGTCATAAGGCGCCTTTCTTTGTATTTATACTTACAGAAAATGAGTTCTCATAGTAAAAGATAAAAAGTATTTAGATTATCAGTGTGGAATCAAGTCTTAAGTAGCTTCTTTCGAATGTATCTTTTCAATTACTTGAATGTGAGAAGGTGCTAATGTAATGTGTACTTCACTTGCAGATTTTTCAGCCTAAAAATGTTTTGGAGAACCTTATCAAACATCTTGCAAAATTTTTAACCTGTCTCTTTACATTTTACAAGCTATAAGTCACTACAACGGAGCCCGAATTTAATTTGGATATTTAACAACTCAAGGTGGTTAAATTACCTAGTTATTTGTTTACACACTTTGCATCATTTTCCACGCTCAGGTCACGAACACTTCTGACATTTTCGAAAGGAAGCAATGCGATTCAGAGCATCAAAAATTGCACAGTGAATGGAAATAGCAATGTTTGACGAATATATTGTTAAAAATCCAAAGTGTCAGGTAACAGCTACATTTTTTTCGCGCGAAATATCACACGTTTTTCAACGCCATTTTGCGTGGTTTGTAAGGATGTTCTTTCAAGGGCTTAAGTAATCCCAAAATCGATGTGCCCGAAAACATTTACTCACCAGAATTGAGTAAGAATAGCTTTCCTTACAACGTGTGAAGTTTGGTGTTGATTGATTTCATTTTAAGCCTTGAGCGGGGCTTGGTTTTCGCAGTTAATTTTTGACTGTGCGACATGCGGAGCCTGAACTCAGGTAACCTGAAACCGCGTTTTCAGATTTTCGTAAATTCATGAAAAGTTTAGGATCGCTGGAACTTAAAAACATGATTTTTGAAAAGGGTTTACTGAAAGGTTTCTTTGGGCGAAATATGAGCAATTCACCAAAATGATTAAAAGAGTCATTCAACAAAATGAGCAAGAGATATCATAGTTTTCCTCAGCTGAGGTAGTAATTTGCATAATGGTTATCGATGTAACAACCGTATGTACATTTTCGACACTGATTTTATTTTCACTCTGCTCTCACGCAACTCTGAATGTATGATTTTCCTTTTACCTAATATCTTGTGGCATAACAGCTAAAAATTTCCAAAATTAAAGTTGATTTCAAAACCTTTTTGTACCTGGCAAGGAATAATTAGATTAGCGTTTGTTTGCACAACATATATCTTTGCTCGCTCAGGACACAAACATTTGTGGTATTTTCAAAAGGAAGCGTTCCGATTCAAAGTCTCAAATTTTACTCAGGTATTGAATAATGACATTTTATTACGAATATCTAGTTAAAAATTTAAAAAATTATGTACCAGGTATACTTTTATCGCGTTAAATTTTACCTATTTTTCGCCCCATGTACAGCACTTTTTGAGGGTGTTGCTTGAGGGACAAAAAAAAAATGACAAGATAGCTGTGTACGGAAAAAATTAACATAACACAAATGAATGGGAAGACTTTTTCTTAAAACGTGTGAAGTTTGGTGTTAACTGAATTCATATTAAGCCTTCAACGAAGCTTGGGTTTTGCAGTGAATTTTGGACAATTTGCCAGGCGGAAAACCGCACTTAAACCGCATTTTCAAATTCTCGCAAATTTCTGAAAAATTAACACTCGTCGGACCTTTTAAACTTGATTTTTGAAAAAAGTTTACCAAAGGGTATCGTTGGGCAAAATATGAGCAATTCACCAAAATGGTCGCTGACGGACGATTCTCGATCCTTACAGGCAGCCATTCTTAAGTTGCTAATTCATCCAACTTAGACGTCCAAAAGTGCGGTAATTATGTTTACGTCCTTTTCCTTCGTATAAAATAGACCTAATGCACGAGTTTAATGATAGAAAATGTGGAAAGATGAGTTCACGAAATGTGTCACGTAAATGATATAGAATTAAGCTGATTTTCACGAACCATTTTTTTTAAACTTTTCTTCAATGTTTCCCATCTAGCTCTGTTTCTATAATAAAAAAGACAGTTAACCGTGCTAGCTAAAAATATGTGATGGGCCAATCTGACCCCATTTATGCCTTTACTGGTACTTATCACGCGCGTTATTTTTCGGGTTCACGGTACATTCTATGCTGTAACTAGAAGCAAAGGGTTCAAAATAACTCTTAAAAAAGCTTGATAGGTAGAAAGTCTTGAGCATATTTATGGAAAATCACGCAATTTAAACGACATCGACACAAAACGTTCCTCAAATTAAATCGTTGCTTTTAAGGTCCCAATTTGTAAATTATTTTTCAATATCCACACCATTTTCTTCTGAATTCCGCCGCGATCTGAAATGTAAAGCTACTGGAGGTCTCATTTGTATGTTCGCCTGCACGATATACTTGTCACCCGTCGTTGAAAATCTCCTTAGGGTTTGCTTGTCCAGTCTCAAAACTGCTCCTACGTCAGCGAGTCCTTTACGAACATTATCAATTGTTTCGTCATCGTCTACGATAGACTCGGGCAAATCACGCAACAAACTCATGAAGTCCACATTAGAACACGCTCTATTAGATGCAAATGAAGGTGTGACCACGGACTCTGGAAGGTCGGTCAACAAGTCCAATAGTTCCCCATCCAACGCATCGCTAGAAACAGGTGAAGGTGCGCTAATGATGTCTGGTTCATCTTCTAAGGTAACGGCCTCTACACTGCATGAATCAGATCCTGTGTCAGCCCGGGATTCGTTTTCGATCAGTGCAAGTTGAGATGAATGGTATACATGATCCATATATAGAGGATAGTCTGTTGATAGGTACGTAATGCTCCCAACACACTCCTCCTTCATGGTCAACTTTCGTTCTTGCCTTGGCCTGTCATACAACTTGTGCCGATAACCAAAGCTGGCCAGCTTCCTTTTCAAGATTTCGTGTAAACATTTCAATCGTGTGAAGTAGTATTCCTTGATAAATGTTCCCAGATCTGCTTCCGCAAATTTGCCACCGGACATTTCCTTGACGCTCTCATAGGATTCATTAAGGATAGCCACAAACATGTTTATGAGGATGAAAGACATGCTGAGCATGAAGGCAAACAGATAAACAGGGCCAATAATGCGATTAGCAGATTGAAGGTCGTCATAAAGTAATTCTCCACCGAGAAATTTTTGTGTCAATGTCGCCAATGCATCCATGAACGAATGGTAAGATTCGATATCGTTGCCAAAGACCAGCACTCCAAAGAGAACGAATGAAATTATGTTTATACAAAATAAGACGGAATAAGACATGACATGTGGCGAAGAAAGCTTGAGCGAAGCTACCATTTGGCAAACGTGCTTGTTGAAACGAATAATCCTCAAGAATTTAACTGTGACAATGAATACTACAATGGACAGAACCATCATCTCGAGATCGATCCAGAAAAGTACATAGTCAGCACTTGCCGTGTCAAATGGGTTTGCCCGAACGTATTTTACAAACGATGATACGTACTTTTCCTTCAAGAAAAAAAACGCAATTGTTGTCAGTGCAGAAATAAGTTGGAGAATGTTTATCCAGTTCCAAAAGGAGCCGAAGTATGCACAACTTTGTCGGTATATCTTCAAAGCTTCTATCAGCAAAAAGTAAACAATTAAAAGTAGCAGGGTAATTTGGCAGGCCAATGAAAAAGAGCGAAGAGATGGGTCAGAGAAACCATATATGGAAAGGGTATCAAGGTACACTTTGGTAACAGGTTTTCCAATCGGATAAAGCTCGTAAAGAAGCTTTGCAACGCTAAATAAGGAGCTTGAAGGTTGAAAAACGGTGAACTCAACGAAAACTACAGCGGTTCTTTCATCGATCCAGTTGTTGCTTTTAAGATTGATTACAACTCTTGATGCAGTTCGCGAGTCATATCCAAGGCCGGCAACATACCCTCCACCATCGTACCTAGTATTTCTTCCATAGGACCACAAGGTGTTTAAATCCTTTGACGAAATATAACGCCAGGGTTTCGGACAAAGCCTCGATAATTCAAACTCCGAATGGTAGTGGCTGATATTCGTCATCGGTACCCATCCAGGCTGGTTCAATAGCGAGGTGTCTTCGTCATGGGGTGAATAGGGAGGAATACATCTCTTGAAGAGTTCGTTTAATTCAGAGTAGTGTTTTCCCATCTGACATGGATATTCTATCAAAAAGAAGATAGAGATTCGAGTTTCAAGTCTGAGGCTACATAAGAAGTCATTTAGAATTCTATTATTTCGTGGAGTTTGTTTTAGCACTATGGGTACTGAAAATCAGCTTAGTGAGCCCTTTGAACGTCTTATACTTTCGCTATTTCTATATGGATTAGTAGTGTGGGGATCTGCCTCTCAAGGCAACTATTTGGAGAAAATTGACACCTTACTCAGACGAGCCTATCGTTTTGGTTACACAAATAAGATAATTCCTAAATCTAATATAGTAATGAATAGGGAAAGAGCTTTGTGTAATAGCTAATGTGATTAATTCTTTAACCTTACCTTCCTTAACTCTGACTTGTCTTAGCCTGGGCATACCAACTAGGAAGGCCGTTCTGGTGCTAATATAACCTTCTGGTGATATGAACTGCTGACCATTGTACCACGTGGTATCATAGACGCCTGGAATAAACTCTGCCTCAACCCAATCCCAAAATGCAAACTTTGAGTCGATCTTAAAAGTAAGACAGGCAAATCAATCTTCAAAAAACATGTCTGATCGAAAGTAATTATATTTCTGTACTTTAACTGTTCAGTCTTTTGTCTTCTGTTTAGTCTGTTTAACTTTTGTCCGACATTGCACATTCGTCAAGTACAAATTATAGGGTCAGATTTTTGAGGTTTAAATATGGAGAAATGTGGGCCTCGAAAGAACCTACCAAGTTTTTCAAGATACCTGAATACTTTAACGGTAGTCGTTCATCAAAACTGATGCTTACTTGTATGAATACGCTTAATTTTAGAGTTGAGGCTCAGGTCCGAAAGCTAAGGAACCTAATTGAGATGAATCAAGTCCGAAACAGAATACACACCAGAAAAGGCGCAAACAATTTTAAAAAACCACAAACAGACATAGAATGCGTCGGCTAGATGCAAGTTACCTCTTCAAATGAGCCTTTGAGCATTGACTCCAAACTCGTTGTGAGTCGGTACCGACTGTAACCTCGATTTCCATACACCAACACAAAAAGGCAAATAACGAAAAGTAAATAGAGCAGTATCTCTACAACGCTGTTGATGGTCTCCACTACACTTTCTCTGTTCTTCCTTGCAAGTACAAGCTCATCTCCAGTGGGTGCTTTAACATCAGAATTGTTGTTTGTTTCTAAAGATGAATCCTTAAATGATGGAGCAGTTTTCTCCTCGGGAGGTTTCTTAAGGATTAACGCGAGAAGTAAGGCAACAGCAACAACTTTAATGGGCTGCATAAGCGCTACGTCTTGAAAGAACGATATCAGGGCTGACGTGAGCCATTGTCTTGATATTTCTTTGCCCCACTGGACGCTGTAGAATACGAGAAATGCTCCGGCCGCAAGAGACGCCAGAATACAAAGTAACCAGGCAATGTATACAAAGAAATGAGGAAGACATCCAGGAGTCTTAACCTTTTTGTTTCCGTGTGATTCTGCGGTATACCGATCTGAAATTTTGTCACTCTGATGGAATGTTTTCATGTGGTCGTATGGAACTTTAATGTTTCTAAATATTGTAACAATAAGCAAGTTTAAAGGAACAACAATCAGAGCGCTTTGGACTCCAATGACGATTTGTTTTACACTTAGTCGAAAAGGACCAAGCTTAAATGTGTCATTCTGCTTCTCGCCAAACTGATAAAACATTGCTCCTGCTAACATTGCACACAAAAGAACGCAGACACAGCAAGAGAGCCTTTGCGAGCGCGTGAATGGACTGTGAGGAGGCCTGGTTAATAATGATAACCATATATGGCCATCTACCAAGTTATTGGTTACTCGGGTGTAGAATTGGTACTTAAAGCTTGACAAGTCGCTTTTGCTTGCAACTGGAATGTCTACTTGAACTTCCCCATCTTCTTTATCGACTGCAAGCCATCGGCCGCACAAGAAATACCATTTCTCATCAGTTTCGAGATCTTTAATTGAGATCTGGTTGACATACCAAGATGGATAAGCTCCTGAATTGTCGTGCCATAGCTTGATCATTAAAGGAGAATTTAAATTGTCTGGTAAAGAGACAGTGAAGCTGTTTACACTTGCCCGCGCAAACAGCCTTTTGTTGCTGTATTTGTCAAATAATTTTAACGTCTCGCTTCGTATTTCCTCACCATACACGATCATGGCGACATTCGCTGATGTACCAGAGTCTTTCCACATCCCAGTGTACACTGAAACCTCATACAGATGTCCGCCCTCGGCTTGGAGTCGAAGATTTTCGATTACCTACGGTTGGAGAATAATTGATAAATAACGTGCCTGCCAGAGTAAGGTTCCTGTTTTTTACAGAAGTCCTTGACATGTTGCCCAGTACCTGACAGAAGATTTTGTTAAAGTCATTTAAGAATATCTTAAGGATACGGTAGACCCTCGCGGGTGTCCTTCGCAAAATTATTTTTAACACGCTCTTTAAAGCATAGCCACCATGAAATATCTATCAATGGAAAGGTTTTGAAATGCACTATTTGGAAAAAATTATTTATCTTTAAGTAGCTATGACTAAATAAATCTTAGGTAATGAAATAAATGGATAGAATTACTTTTCCTTACTTTGTTTTCGTCCTTTCTGTCAGCTCGTCTAGCGATCACAATGCCAAGGATCCATACACCATATATTGATAGCACCATGGCCAAGACAAGAACATTCCCTGATTCAAAAATATCAGGGAATTTCCTGAAAACGTAGTCGAAGTCAATTGGATTAGGAGCGACGAAAAAGTCCCCACCAAAAGAAGAAAGGTGATTGCACAAACATTGTACCTTTCTCGCCGATGATCTGGGTCCAACCTATTTAACAAAGAATATAATCGTTACGGTGGCCAATCATTTCAACTTTGTTGATATATCCAAATTATAACAAAGAATATAGCTTGTTAATAAGTCAAGTATTAAACGATCTCATCAAAGGGTCATTCGCATTACTTATTGTGCTATTATCGTATCGTTTGCTTCAATAGATGTAAAATCTACCATGGACAAGGTGTAATATAAATTTTCTGAATAAACGTCTCTATAATCAGAATGTTTTGATCAAATTTGAAAAAAACAAAAAAAATGCATTCAGCCCGCCATATGAAATGGGATATTACTGGTAATCATGCCTATGAGAACGATCTTTGCAATGAGGAGCACTATCGTAATAGTGAAATTAAGACCTAAAAAAAATTCAGGCCAGTACGGGAATCGAACCCATGACTTCCGCGATGCTGGTGCAGTGCTTTACCAACTGAGCTAACAAGCTAACTCGGAGCTGGTCATGACGGTGATTCGTAAAAACCCGTGAGATGATGAGTAAAATGCTAAGAATATATGAAAATCATATATTTGAACTGCGGTTAAAGAAACGCATATGAGAATGATCTACGCAGTGAGGAGCACTATTTAAGCAATAGTGAAATTAAGACTCATCATCTCATGGGTTTCTTATTACGAATCATCATCATGACCAGCTCCCAGTTGGCTTGCTAGCTCAGTTGGTTGAGTACTGCACCGGCATCGCAGAGGTCCTGGGTTCGAATCCCATACAGGCCTGAATTTTTTTCAGGTCTTACTTTCACTATTGCTTAAATAGTGCTCCTCACTGCGAAGATCGTTCTCATATGTGTTTCTTTAACCGCAGTTTAAATATATGATTTTCATATATTCTTAGCATTTGACTGATAATCATATTAGTCATAATGGTAATAGAGTAATAATCATTTGGTTGATAATCATATTAGTCATAATGAAAATAGAGTAAAACTAAACAGTGAAAAATGTAAAGAGCTTAGGATTTCATTTACAAAGAACGAACCACAACTCGCGCCTATAGTAGTAAATAACCAAGAGCTAGATTGTGTCGAAAGCGCCAAATTACTGGGTGTTTCGATCTCCAACAACCTTACATGGAATAAGCACATTGATCAAGCTATAAAGAAAGCTTCTAAACGTATGTATTTCCTAATGCAATTGAAAAGGGCCAATGTCGCAAGACAGGAATTAATTCTTTTTTATACATCTTGTATAAGGTCAGTCCTGACATACGCATTGCCTGCGTTTTTCTACGCCCTACCACTGATTGTATCTAAATAAAGATGTAGAGAATGTAGCGAAACGGGCATTGTCAATCATTTGCCCGGGCCTGGCCTATAGAGAGGCCTTAGAGCTTTCAAATATTATGTCTATCAATGACTACATCACTAGCTTATGTAAAAAGACCTTCCTCTCGACTGCTAATGACTCGGCCCATCGCTTACATAAAATGCTTCAATCGTCAAGGCCGTCGTGTTGTAATCTCCGGTGCAAAAGGCGTTTTGCGATTCCCAAATGTAGGACCGAGCGTTGAAAAAATAGTTGTTTAGTAAGATCATGTATTAACAACGAATTTTAGTGCTCAGTGAGTTTTGTAAATGAGATCGATGCCGTTGTATATATTAATACAGCTCAAGCTTTCATCATATTTATAGGATATTATTATTTATTTAGGACTTTAATACTATCATATTACTATTATAAGTTATATTTTATACTTTACTGTAAATACACAATTCAGCTCAGTGGCTGCATGCTTTTACAAATAAACTATTTATCAATCTATCTAACAATTACTATCGGCGGAAAGTGTGCAAGGTTTACTGCAAAGAGAGCCTACTAATGTGCACATCAGAACTTCTGAAATCCATAACAATTTAAGCTAACCTTGCATCCCTCCGCTGACCAAGCGTCTGCTGTTACGTTCCAATACTGGCATGTCCCCATAGACACTGACAAGGTGTAATTGACATCGGTGCTGGCGTTAAATGATGGCTCTACTACAACTATTGGGGGAGGGGTAGATGGGGGATCTTTTACTTTTACACAAGATCTCTTCTGCCGTCCAGTACCCCCGCATCCACGCCTTACACGTCTCTCTTGACCAGCGGTTATGTTCTTCTTTGTTGTTTGATGAAACGCATCAACTGTGATGCCTAAATAGTGAAGTCCTGTATGCCCTGTATCTGCGGCGGACACAGTAACAATGTACGCCTCAGTGCTACAATTCGTGTAGCGGTTTTCCTTAGAATAGTTACAGGAGCTGTAATCTGGAACCGATGCGCTATAGTTGTAATTTGTCATTGTTGGTCTCTTTCGATATCGCACGAATAATCTAAGAGAATGTAGATGAGAAGGGATGATCTTAATAGAGATAACATACTCAGGGCCTGGGAATACAATTCTGTGGAATCGCATCGTTCCATTTTCACTCGGTTTTACGAAGTAAATCTGAGGTTTCTTCGCGTTTGCCTCCACAAGTGGCGGAATGAAGAGCTCGACCACCTCGGAGAGGTTTGAAACGTTAAGCGGGTATCCCTCATCGTTTTTAAGCTCAAAGTCGATGACAACAGACTTTATATTATTCGCACCTTTGGTCCACGTGTAAGGATTATGTTTGAAGGTGACAAGCTGGAATCCAATGATATAAATGAAAATGAGCTCGTAACAAGATAGGTCATATATCAACATAAAACATTCAACTAGATCACTTTATATTCAAATTTTCCTTTCCGTTTTTTCAAATTCCTAGAGATGTGTTAATAAAGTATACTTGTTCTGGGTCAAACTGTAGACGGTATTTTCTAAGTGGCAGAGTTACTTGTCCTCGTTGAATATCGTGTTAACCCTTTCCCAGCAGACAAAACCTTATAATTTGGCCATACAAAACTCAAGCTCACTTTGTTTGTCGTTATATGAAGTATCCCTTACAATATTTGCAGTTTTGTGACACCATGGGCTCCGACTTTGGGGTCATGTGACCTAGATCAACCGCTCGTGTTTGGATGCTATCAAATCTACGATGGCCCAGAAGGGTCACAGTCCAGTTTTAATTTTTGACAGTCCAGTTTTATTTTTTGACAGTCCAGTTTTATTTTTTTTGACAGTCCAGTTTTATTTTTTTTGACAGTCCAGTTTTATTTTTTTTGACAGTCCAGTTTTATTTTTTGACAGTCCAGTTTTATTTTTTTGACAGTCCAGTTTTATTTTTTGGATCACAGTCCAGTTTTATTTTTTGGGTACCCAAAAAATAAAACTGGACTGTGATCCATGCGTCACAGTCCAGTTTTATTTCTTGGGTACCCAAAAAATAAAACTGGACTGTGACTCATGCATGGGTCACAGTCCAGTTTTATTTTTTGAGTAGTCACCAGATCTCTCTCGATGTGTTGCATGTTGCGCGTGTTGTTTGTTTGGCGGCCATTTTGTACGATGGACGCTATTATAAGACAAACTGTGCGGGAGGAGTTGAGGCGCTCCAATTCTATTGAATCAGAAACGGTGTCTTCTGTTAGCCAACATATTAGTGGCCAAATTGAAGAAGGGTCGGTCTCGGCGGGATCGACACCGAATACATTTTCATCGCGAACGTTCAACCGACTATCTGGTCTTCTGAACCGAATTCGGCATGGCAGTAGAGGCAAAAGCAGTTCAAACAAGAAGCGGAAAATTGAAAAGCAGCATAGGGTACAAGTAAGATGGATGCATTATGACCAAACTAAGAAAAAGTTTGTTACTGTTCGTCAAAAGAATGGCGGTGGCAATCGCTTTATAACATATACTGATGCAGATCCACTGAAGATGGAAGAGCTTGTGGGGAGGGCGTGTGCGTTGTTTTTCCCGGGTGGAAAGAACAGTTTTGCTGGTCATATAGACGAAATGAACAAATGGATCTGTGACACAACGGGGATGGCAATTTTCGATTTTCCTGGCAAAGGAACTGTGGAAGACTACCTGAAGAGTAATGGATTGTATCCTTCCTCCACTTACTTTTACCTACGCACCCAACCACGACATCTTATGGGTGATGAATTTGAAGACAGCAATTACGTTGAGGCGACAAACACAGACAACACATCATCCACAAAAGTAAGTTCTGTCACAGTATCAGTAACGGCATGTACTACTAAATCTGATGATAGCGAGGTGTGCAATGTCTGTAGCTGTTCTTTTGAGAAAGGACAAAACTGTGTCCGTTGTGAGCAGGACCTCGAGTACCAGCAAAGTCCCATGGCCAATTCAGTTGACACTGAACAACCTGAAGAGTTTCAGCCCGAAAGCATTCATGCAAATGATCAGTTGACTTTCTTTATTAGTCCAGTGTCTGTGCATGAAATGAGAGAGCTCTGTTTGGCCCATTTCCAATGAGACACCTGTCATCCAACTGTGTAAAGTCAAGATAATCAAGATCAAAGGCTTGTTTCACCAAGTGAGGACGAAGTGTCCCCTAGCACTGTAGACGGGCCTTGTGGAGTGCTTGAAGAGGGAGGTTATGTCCAATTACCTACAGTTGGTATGGCAAGAGAATCAGCTGAATGCATAGTTTCAGAAAATGGTGAAATTGCCGGGCAGGGGCTTTCACTAACAGTTCATCGTTCATGTATTTGTAAAGATATGATTGAGCATTTTAAAGATGAGAAAATGTTGCAATCTGAGTTAGTGTTTACAATTATCAATGAGAGGGGGCAAAAAGAAGAGGGTGTGGGTATTGGAGTTTCAAGAGAAGTTTTCTCTTTATTCTGGAAGGAGTTTGCAAATAGCATGACAATAGGGGAAAGAGAAAGAGTACCCTTTGTGAGGCATGATCATTTCATTAAGGAGTGGGAAGCTATTGGTCGAATTTTGGTGAAGGGGTTTAGATCAGTTTCCTACTTCCCTTTGTTCTTATCAAAGGCTTTCATGTGCTACTGCCTGTTTGATGCAGAAGTTCCTGAAGGCATTGTTCTTGAGTCTTTCATTAAATACTTGTCTCCTGTTGAAGAAGAGCTAGTTACAAATTTTCTTGGAAAAGCTGACTTGGCAGATGAAAATGATGATTTGTTTGATTTTCTAGAGAGATTCAATTGTAGGTCACAGGTCAGTCCAGAGAATATCAAGAAAGTGCTTGTAGAGATTGACAATCAGGAGCTGATACAGAAACCTCATGTCATGGTTGCCACCTGGCAGCCTATTGTCCAAGAGCTGAAACAGTATCCCCAGTTTCAGACTATTGCAGGTATCCAAGTCTTTTATGATAGAATTAATCCAACAAACAAGAAAGTTCTTAATTCACTTGAAGCACAGCCAACACTGAAGCAGAACGAGATGCGCTAAAATTTCTGCAAAGATACATACGAGGATTAGACAATGCAAAACTAGTCCAGTTCTTAAGGTTTACAACAGCTTCTGATGTCTTAATTACCAACAAGATTGAAGTCTCCTTTACCAGACTGGAAGGTGCTAGTTCAAGACCTATAGCTCACACATGTGGGCCGCTTCTGGAACTGTCTTCCACTTATTCCAATTTTGTTGAATTGAGACAGCAGTTCAATAATATTTTGGAAAAAAGTAGCTGGGAAATGGACATTATGTGAGTTAACTCTTCAAGCCGCATTGTCATCATGCAGATTCAAACTCGTGACTACATGTAGTATTAAATATTTCTTATAGTTTTACTTTGAGGAAGGGAAACGCCTCAATGAATTCATACTATCAAATTGTGAGGGGACATTTTGTTTAGAACTTTGATTTTCTTCCTTGATTTGTACCTGGTTGTGTTAATTTTGGTTATAGTAGGAATTATTTGCCTGTTATTGACCAAATGACCTGATATTGTTGTGTTGTTTCCTCTGCAACCTTCACCCAAGGAGGGTTGCATAGCCCTGTGATGATTATGAATAACTTGGCATTTATTTATCTGCTCTTGTTGTCTTATCTTAATTGCTTACTTTTGGTTTGGCTCTTTGTTTTTTTACATGTTTTGTTTAAGGATTAGGAGGGAAACAATGCTAACCATGAAAAGAATGGACTGACTAAAGAATTTATTTCCCAAGTCAATCCTCTTCATTATGTCAACATTCTTTCAGTCCATACTCTAAAAAATGCAAAAAAAAACAAGCAAACAAGACAGAACAAACATTGTTCGAAGCATTTATTTTTTCTGCATGTGACAGGTTTTCAATCTTGAGATAGATAGCACTGTCTGTAATCAAACCATATGTACTCCCTTATGTTCTTTGCGGTTCCCTTACTGTAATCATTAACACAAGAACAATGCCTCACATGTTGGGTTAAGTTTGCTCATCAATTAGGTAACTAAGAAGTATGTTATACATGTTCAGTTTACATTTGATTAACTGGCCCAATTCATTTGCCTTGTCCCTTTCCAGTTTATGTCACTATCACACAATGCTTCAGTTAAAAATGATTTGCTGCCTTGAAAAGGCTTAAGCAAAGCAAAGCTTGAATGTTCAGGAGAATTAGAGAGGGAAAACGTGAGGGCACATGGCTTGGTGCCAGTTCTTTAGGATTTTTGTTATTAAGTTGTCAGTATGCGCTTGGACAGAATATTCCAAGATGTGTATGCTATTATTAAAGGATATTGAGATTTTCCAGTGTTTGCGTTTTGTTTTATTTTCATATCATAAGCATTCTGTTTTTACAGAAAGAAGTGCAACAATAATATAACTCTTGGCAAAAGAGCAGGCCATGAAGATGTTTTTGAGATAGATTTGCAGAGGAGAGATAATAGATACTTAAAAGTACCTCTCCTCTGTACGTCTATCCAATTACGACAGGTCAGTTGAACCAAGGAAGTCTGGAAACCTAGCACTGCATCAGAAAAGCTCATTTATTACGTTAACCTGTCAATCTCTTGAATTAGTCGCAGATAGAGATCAAGTCCTTCGTTAACATCTTATGGTAAGCTCAGTCCAAGAACATTCATAACTATTAAAGCAAACTCCTCAAACTCTTCACTAAAATCAGCGGAACACATGGTTTAATTATCATTAAACTCTTCTAGTTCATGGAGATCAATGTCTTCTTTGAAGTCCTCTGTGTTATAGAGGTGGGGCAGGAAATACATGCAGTCGGGTTTTCCTCTAGGACCAGTGCTGTTACCAAATTTGCTTGATGCTATTTGATGTTGATTCCACATTTCAGCAACTTGGTAAAGCTCTTTCATCTTCAATGGATCTGCATCAGTATATGTTATAAAGCGATTGCCACCGCCATTCTTTTGACGAACAGTAACAAACTTTTTCTTAGTTTGGTCATAATGCATCCATCTTACTTGTACCCTATGCTGCTTTTCAATTTTCCGCTTCTTGTTTGAACTGCTTTTGCCTCTACTGCCATGCCGAATTCGGTTCAGAAGACCAGATAGTCGGTTGAACGTTCGCGATGAAAATGTATTCGGTGTCGATCCCGCCGAGACCGACCCTTCTTCAATTTGGCCACTATTAAGTTGGCTAACAGAAGACACCGTTTCTGATTCAATAGAATTGGAGCGCCTCAACTCCTCCCGCACAGTTTGTCTTATAATAGCGTCCATCGTACAAAATGGCCGCCAAACAAACAACACGCGCAACATGCAACACATCGAGAGAGATCTGGTGACTACTCAAAAAATAAAACTGGACTGTGACCCATGCATGTGTCACAGTCCAGTTTTATTTTTTGGGTACCCAAGAAATAAAACTGGACTGTGACGCATGGGTCACAGTCCAGTTTTATTTTTTGGGTACCCAAAAAATAAAACTGGACTGTGATCCAAAAAATAAAACTGGACTGTCAAAAAAAATAAAACTGGACTGTCAAAAAAAATAAAACTGGACTGTCAAAAAAAATAAAACTGGACTGTCAAAAAAAATAAAACTGGACTGTCAAAAAATAAAACTGGACTGTCAAAAATTAAAACTGGACTGTCAAAAATTAAAACTGGACTGTGACCCTTCTGGGCCATCGTACTAGCCCATCCGTAGATGGCTACAAGGACCTATCAATGCTTTTTGGGCCAGTTTTGAACGGCAAAAGTCTCGATGGATGTGATAGTTTGCTGGTAGGACTGGGTGGCCCAACACGGTTCAAATAATTTGTCAAAATGGAAATGTGAGGCGTTCTCTTCTCGAGTTGTGGTGGAATTTCCCAGAATTCTTTCCGGTCATAAACGAGGCAAAGGTTGTGTTTGCGACACTAGCTTTCGTCAAACGGAGGAACAAGGGCCAGCGGATAAAGTGAGAAAGAATTTTCCAGCCAAACCGCAAGATCTGGCCCTGAGGTGTGTTTTGAATGTAAAATTTTGATTTCTTGAGCAAGTTTTGATCTTAAAAGATAGACACTTTTTCAGTGTTGCTCTTGGAGCAGAATGCTGGATTTTTGGGATTTGCTATTATATAAACGGTTCACTACAATGGAAATCGGGAATCATTGTGGGTGTTTTAGGCTGCAATAGGTGTCATATCAAATACCCTTGCAATGTACGCAGTTACATAATGTTGTCTCTTAATTCCAACAAGAAACAAATAACAACAGTAATCGTGCAAATTTAAATGATGTATGCGTGGCTTGATAGAAAAGGGTTAAGCCATGATCAGCACCAAACCTCAACTCACCTGAGTAGAGAGATATTCTTTGTTTCTACTCTCTTCTCCTATCAGGACTTCAACAGACGGAAGTGTAACTTTGGAGTCCTGGTACACTAGAGACTTATTTCCAATTCTTGAGGGAATTTGCCGGTCAAGTACCATGGATACAGACTTGGACTTGAGCACGCTTGGCTTTTCGTACAGTTTTTTTGTGTTATCAACTGTGCTACCAAGACGAGTGACGAGGTTTAGTATTCGTTTTGAAAACGCTTTGCTCTAAAGTTAGGGTGAAAAGCAAAATGGATCTCAGTGAACTCAACTCATAGTTTCTTGCCGAACTCATTTACATAAATATGTGTCCATATGTTTCCATATTTTTCCGTATATGTTGCCAGTGTAAAACAGGCATGGTAATTTCAGTTTCTCAACGTTGCTATCTTTAGAATAGGATTGTTTTTAAGACAAACTGAAGTGCAAAGCTATCAACTTGCGAATGTAAAATATGATATAAATCTAATGGAATGATTTAATTTGCATTTAGCACCTTCTCTCTTCTTTCATGAGTGATTTGAACAGGTGGTAATTCTTCTCCGCTTGTATCTTCCTTGGCTTCATGAGAAGTAATGTCCAGCAAGTTTCCCAATCCATTTAACAATGCTGCTCCCACATGCTCGACAGATCCTTCAGAGCTTGACTTGTTATTTACACTTTTTTCCATAAAATTTGCCATAGAATCCAGCATCTTAACTGCCTTCTCCTTTTGTGAGACGGAAAAAAATGCATGAATCTTTAATCTTATAGAAGCTTTATGGAGTAATGTGTGTTAGTTTCGAAACGTGAAGTTCGTGTACTTTTCATCTGTGTTTTATTCTGGTTTATTTTTAACAGTTAATCCTTCGTTAGTTAATGATTGTTACTTAATAAAATCGTTATTTCAATCAGCTTTTAGGTTTTATATTTCATATTTTACTGCTTTTAGTTGCTGCTGCTACTATCAACTTATTATCTGCCATCAACGAATTATCTGCTATCAACGAATAACCTGCTAACCATCTAACCAAAGGTGAGACCAAAGCAAGTATTTCTATGTCTTAATTGTTGATATTTCCCTTTTGTCTGTATTATTGGTTTGTTTCTCTCATTTAGTTCTCCTTATAATCGCTTTATTGTTAGTTAGGTATGTGGTACATTTCCCAGGGTATTTTTCGTAGTTTAGTTTCTGCTTTTTTTTTTTAGTTCGAACCACAAATTCGGCCACAACCTTCAATCATATATAACCTCGCAACTCCGATCCCAACTTCACTCTTTTCATCCGTATAATTCCGGCGTGATTCCACACCAATTTCTTAATTCTAATTTTAAATTTTGATTACTAACTGCATTTACTTAAACCTTGATTTCTACTGTACGTTCGAATAGGTCTACTCCGCTCCACAAAATATCAAGCTAGGGGTATACGTTAACGCAAATTTGTTATTCTTTTACAATCCGGCATGGTGGAAATACGTGCGCTGTTAAAAAAAAGTCCATAACCACGAATAAAGGTCGTACAGTAAGAGAAAATAAGAAAAATCTTAGGGGTAAAAACAAACTTGTTTTACCTGTAGCTAAGACCACAACTTACGGCCTCAAGTCGAATTCTTACATTGCTGCTAAGGCTTGGAATGCATTACCTGATAGCTAAGATTGATGGCCGAATTTGGCCCTTTCAGGAATGAAATAAGAAAACTAAGTAATTTGTAATTTTATATCATCATCATTTATATCATCATTTATATTTAGGCTTATATTATTTTTAAACTCTGTAATTTATATTCAAATATTTTTCTCGGTATGTTAGCATCTCTATTGCCTAACAAGCCTCATTTTCATCCGAGTTTAAATAAAGTCATCATCATCATTATCATCATCATCATCATACAGTCTAAAGTAGCAAATTTGAACAGATTTGTATCGTTTCCAGGCTATCATAAATTCATCGGTTTTCAAATTCGATTTTTACAGTGGCGGGTAATAAAGGGCACCATAAAAGAAAAGAAGGTTAGAATGACCAATTAATAAAGCCTGTATTATTGAAAATTGTAGGGTTTTGTTTATATATGTCCTAAAGCTACACATACAGAGTCAAATACATCTAAATTTGCTAGCTGATATACATGTGGCGCGCAGTATCTGATAGGAACAGTCCTTGATACCCTGCAACTAACAAACCTCTCAAGCTGAGATATAATTGAAAACAAGTCAGTGGATTCTCACCTGGGATTCAATTGAGAGCTCATTTCGTTGGTCGGCTACGCCTGCAACAACCGCTGAAACCTGCAGCACCTGTTGTAACTCTGCTACTTTAACCGTCGACCAAGCGTCAACAATGGTATCTTTAATCTACGATGAAGATGATTTGTCATTCGTTTAGGCAATTTAGGTGGAGACTGGATATCCTTATTCCATAGGCAGCCCAGAGGATGTGTGATTACGGGGTTTAAAGATCATAAGCTGGAATATCTTTCTGTCATCCTACAACACCTGGGAAGAGGGGTCTCGTTTAAACTTGTAGCCGTAGTTGAATTTAGAGTTACAGTGTTAGCCTCATGGCGAAAACCCTATCTTTGAGAATGCTTTCTATTCTCAAAAAGAATTGAATGACTTGAAAGTTTTCATGAAGATATTCAGCTACATCTATATCATAAAGTAATATCTATATTTATTACACGGCTCGGGCAGTCAGAGGGCCAATAATTAAAATCAACCAATCAAAATGCTCTATTGCCGGTCCAATATTCTCTAAGTATTGGACCGGGCACTGTCCCGAATGGTCCCGAATGATACCGCACTTGTGTCCCTTTGAACTTCAGTCGTATAATAAATCTCTTAATTTAACCAAGCTTGCTTGGGACCGTACTGGAAGAATATCGGGCCTCGGTCTTTTTTGTACGGACCTCGCTACGCTCGGTCCGTACTGTCAAGACCTCGGGCCGATATTCTCCCAGTACGGCCCTCGCGCTTGGTTAATAAGATATATGTAAGAACCTTGATCTTCTCTTTTGTCTTCATCTCATTCACCGGTGCGTGATTGACCACTGACAGAACAGCTGTCGCTCTTTGTGCCGCCTTCTCTATGTTGTTTTCCTTTAAATATTCATTCATTGGTCCTTCTGTGGACACCTCTTTGTTCAGAATCTCAACGGATATTTTAGGCTCGATAACCTTTAAAGTTGTAATAGATGTTAGAAGCTGTGAAAGAGGACCTCTTACACTTACTTTCAATCAGATTTGCATTGAATGCAAGATCCTAGATCAGCCCATATAGTCTAGTTCAAAGCTTTGTTTGTCTGTCGGCCGATAAACCCAGACGATAGTTTTGCTAAATATCATCCATATGTGACCAACGTTAAAATACGCCATTTGTATTTAGATTTCAAAAAATTTCATTAAAAAAGGAAATTCATCGCTGATGCTAGCATAGCCTACTTGACTAGACACAGTAAAAATTTAAGCTAAAGCAGAAATTGAAAATCGCTTTCCAAATACGATTAAAAGCTGAGTTCCATTTTGATCAATTCGTCTCAAACCGTGGAAAGACTAGCAGTCTTGAGTACTTAGGCACTATGCCTGGTATTCGACTTACTTGAACATACACCCCAGTATTCACTATAGATCCTAATGCATCAGCGACAGTCATCTGAACTTGCAATTTAAAATCCCTGTTCGAATCTCCAACCGGTAATTTTCCTATAGCTGTGTTTGAAGTCCCCGATTGAAACACCATTTCAATGCCCTCACTGCTATAATAGCTGAACGTGAACCGTAGAGGGAGCTCCTCATCGTACCAGCCATTGCAACTGAACACGAAGTCAGTTTTCCAGGCCTTCCCCTCAGCTGTGTTGACTTTGCATTCTCCTCCACTTGGTGGCGAATTCGTCATAAACGAGTACGTTGCAGTGGACGTATGTCCTCGTGAGGTTCTTCCAGTTACTGTGACATTATAAGTGGCGTTACCATGGAGTTTTCCCTGCGCCAGTATCAAGTTTGGTGAATTATCATACGTTAGCACTACTTCATCTTCGTTTATTACGTGTTGCCAGTGTGCATCATCTTTTACGCGATATTTGATTGACCAAGAGTACTGCTGGATTTTGTTGCAAAGGAGACCTGTGCAATTTGTTTCCAGGATCAGTCTTGATGATTGGATCACATCACTTTTACAGTGTTCACAGCTGTTGATTGAAAAAACGGTGTAAAAAATTATTCCTCGGGAGAAATTAACTGAATATTGTATTACACCCTCTAATAAAAGCCGCCTTTGAATATAATGTTTTTGTCGTGGGAAACACGTGTCAGTCGTCGCTAGAATATTTAATGACAATGTAGTCAATGACATCACTTAATTAAGGATGGGATTTAAATTGGTAAATGGTCGCACCAAACACGACTGATATACTTAAAATTACATCCACAGTTAAATCGAATTGTTGAATCAATACTTACATTATTTTTAAGCGAATTTCCTCTTTGACTCGAAGTCGATGAAGCGCAAAGTCAACCAACCCTCTTTTCCTCACATCGAGCTTGATGACGTAATCCTCGTCACCTTCCATTTTATCGACATCAAGATCGAGGATGTATGGAAACCCATTTCTCGGTCTTAGTTTTCCCACACCAGTACCATAACAGCCTTCACGGTCCCTTTTTTGTGGAAGAGTTGAGCCAGCCAGAGGGGAAACCTCGGGAAGTGTTGTCGCGTCATCCGGAAATACTTCACTTTCTTTTCTACAAAGCCAGGTGAAATTCATTCCAGTGTAGACTCCTTGTCCGACATCAGGATCATAACACTTTGAACCATTAAGGGTCAGTTTCTCATTTAGTCCTTGAGAGGCGTGATTTGCACCTGAAATGTTGGCCACCAGAGTAGTGGACGTAACTTCTAAGTAACCAAAACTGCTGATCTTTCTTTTGTTATCTGAGATCCCGATGATCTTCATGAAATAATGGCCATAGTCCAATGTTTTACTAGGGATTGTTTGTTTGACTGAATCAGCATAAGGATAAAGAACACCTTTCCTCTTATGTTTAAAATATCCTGATATCGTGTTAATAGCATAGATGTCTGTTTCGATGTGAACTTTTGAAATTAAACTCGATACGCGACAATTTGATTCTAACTTCGCAGAAAAAACAAAGTCTTCTGATTTTTTCACTTTAGTTGGCTGCGTGATATCGGTAGAGAGAGGCTGTCCATTTACTGTGGGTGAAGATATGTTAACAGGCTTGCAGGATGGATCACCTGGAACGGGAGTCAACCACAAAAAGACGAGTTATCAAAGCCTTGGATATCTCTCTTACAGTTTTGGGCTCATTTTTGTGTTCCAGAATCAAGGATTGAATACTAATGGCTACTAAAAATTCGTTTGTTTAACGATAGTCAACAACTATTCACCGAAGTGGAGGTGGTTAGCGGTGGATATTTACCGAGCCGCGAAGCGGCGAGGTAAATATCCACTGCTAACCACCGACACTGAGGTGAATAGTTGTTTTAGTATATACTAAAACAGTGAGATAATATACACCACCAAAAATTGATTTGAGTGATTTCTTCGCTTGTCATGGATACAAACCGGGACGCCATTTTTTCCCGAGTTGATCGGAGGTAAATAGCAAAGGATATTCGGAGTTTGACAAGCCAATCAGAGCGCGCCTTCAACGCTATCCACTGTTTTAGTATATACTAATTAAATCTATCATAAAATAGCACCATCATCATCGCGTTCTAATGAACCAACAGGTAAAGGCTGAAAAGGAGAGTGCACCTAACTGAAAAATAACCTAACACCAGTTCTCAGAAATACTAATAATGCCCCTTACCTCTATCCTCAAATACCAGTCCATCACCGGTATCGAAGATTCCTTGGTACGTGTGGGACTCAAACCTCTTGGTAATAACGGCCATGATGTGTTTTGTGCTATTCATTAGAGTCCTGAGAAGAATTTCGGCTAACACATTTGGTTTAAACTCTGAAGGACTGGAAGAAAAAAACGCAATGAAAATAGAGCGTCAAATATTCTATCTCTACTTCTGGCATCATGATTTTCCAATCGATAACTTTATAATCAGTATATGGAGATTAAAATGAGATATTGTAGGTGTTATTGCTGTAGATATTTCTTGAGATATTAAATAAAAACTGAATGTCGACACTAGTTGCGTTTTTCCGCCCGCCGGTAGCCCGTACGGTAGAGAGAAGCGTAAAGAAACTCCAACGTTGCGTAACTCGAACAGACAAAATTTTAGTAAAACACGCCGATGTGACTCCTTCGATCTCTTAACTCCAACTCCGAAATACTAAGGGGGTGGGGCGTTTTCTAATAAGAGTATAGTTGTAAACAGGTTCAAACAGGAACGACTAGCTACGTAAGCGATTAAAACTGTGAACAATGTTATACGAAAAACATGGGGGTAAACTCGATAATGAAACAAAACAGAACTCCACCTATTTTAAATTAGAACGAAGGTAATTACGTTATCAAAGTCCTTTTTTTCAATGTTCATCGCCCTTTATTCTCCAGATGAAAATGTATTTTATATATTCTACTTACGTTATATCTTTTTTGTAAACATTGTTTTGCGAAAGCGTAATAAAATTGTACAATATCCGGCTCTAATTATTAAGACAGGATCAGATGTAAGTTGCAGTCTATTTTATTCCGTTTCGTTTTCCTTTCGATTTCGCTTCTTTTGTTATTTGTCTTAGCACTTTCCTTTATCTTGTACATTGTAATTTTCCCCTTTCAGTGTTCACCGCACGTGTACAATATTCAAACGAGTCGGTGATCAGATTAAATGCTGTTGAATCAAGTTGTGTTGTATATTTTTGCACTATGGTTGGCACTTCCCGAACTCCAGTGCACCATGTGTCCCGCGTTCGCTGCACTAGGTACGCGAAAAGCAGAAAATATGTTATATATTTTCTTCTTGAGCAGGCAATCATTAGAAGCCGTGTACCATTTTCAAGAATTCTTCTTCACCTGAAACTCATTTACCTGAACATCCTTAAAGCTGAACCGAAGAAGTGATCTCTTTCATCAAAAAGCAAGGAGTTATAGACCTACATACCAGAAAAGAACACGGTTTTAATGGGAACAAACTCAGGACTTCGATCGGCATGACTATAAAAAGTTCAGAAAGATATCAGCAAGAAGGAAAGCAGCTTATGGCTAAGATTAGATTTCATCCTGGCCAGTTCAACGTAATGATTAAATGAGAGGGGATAAATCACAAAAATCTAACTTTTTTTATAATTTTTATGACTTCGTGTTGACGTTGTCAACACTAGTAACACAAACTGATTCTTAAATTTCATTTATAATTATCAGCGGACTTATCCGTATACTTTTTTGCGATGTCATATTCACATTCATATAATACTTGGTTCCCAATACTTTCGTGTCGCCCTAGTACTCTGATAGGTTCAGAACCTGTCCACGTCTAACTTTAACATTAAGTACCTCATGAATGACTTCATCTTCCTTTTTCTGGTACAGAGTAGAACTTTCGTTCAGAAGGGTAAGTGTGAATGTCATATTCTTCAACTTAAGCCACACAACCAAAAAGAATTCAGTCTCTGTGTTACAGATATTATGAAATAACAAATTAGTGCGAACTAGAATTTGCATCTTTACGGTGGCAAATACATCGAAAACCACACTATTATTCACCGGTAAATAAATCGCAATTTGCTTTTTCTAATAAACTGGGAAACCAATCCATAATGACAGAAAAATATTTCTCCTTCTCTCTATGTTTACATCCGGAGAATTACATACCCTGACTACATCTTGGTCCTCCAAAGCCTGCAGGGCAGATGCAGGTGAAACCGTTAATTTGATCTTTACACGTAGCACCGTGGTGGCATGGGTTACTTCCACATTCATTCACCTCTAACACAAGAAAATTGTTTCAATAAAGCCATTGCACTCACAGAGGCGATAAAGACCATTGAGCATGTTTCTCAAACAATCTGTTTACATTGAGTGACATAACCTACCAATGTTACACCTCTTTCCAGTGAAACCCGGAGTACAATTACAACTAAATTCGCTAACGAGATCCTTGCAAGATCCATTGACGCAAGGATTCTTGTCGCATTCGTTGATATTTGCAAGAAATAAATTCAACTTATCAGAAAGGTATTGTGTGAAAAGTCTACTAGCTGCTGTGAAAAAAAAAATGTCAACAGAGTACGGAGAGCATGGCAGAGAAACAAAATCTATCGAATATGACCCACCCTCTGAAATTTACAAAGGGCAAAAATACATTTGTGGCAGGGAAATAATCAGCGCAATAAAATATCAGCGAGACAAGACATTTAAATATTTGAATTATGACTAAGAATCGTGAAAGATTCATTTACCTATTTCACAATTTGATCCTTTAAATCCAGCCGAACAGTTGCAGTAAAATTCATTTAGTAAGTCTGTACAAGTACCATTGTTCTGACAGGGATTGGAAGCACATTCATCTATTTCTGAAGCTAAAAGCAACTCACAATTAAAACGGCAAGGCCTCACCGCACGTGTATCGATATTACATACTCGGTTAAATAGGTTACTTTTAACAATTAAGAAGAAGTATGTATCTGCACTAAAGGTACTCCATAGATGAAAGTATGACATGATTACCGACCTATGTCACATTTCTGTCCAGAGTATCCAGACAAACAACCAACGCATTGGTAATCATTTATCAGATCTAAACAACTACCATTATTCTGACAGGGATTGCTGGCACAGTCATCAATGTCTTCAAAACAAAACCAGAAAGGTAACGCCATTAGTACTGACATTGAAATGAAAATAGGTATCGACCATTTTATTTGGCATCCTAGGCGGGGAAAGGGGAAATATCTGAAAGGAGATATCTGAAAGCTCATGTTAGATTGTGATGACGCATTTTAGACAAAACAAATAAATCAAATGGACTGTATAAAGACACTTACTGATTTCACAATGGGCGCCATTGAAGCCGTCAGAGCAGTTGCACTTAAATCCACGGATTTTCTCCAAGCAAGTGCCGTTATTCTGACATGGAAGGCTCTCGCATTCGTTTCCATCTGAAATGGATGAGAAGGTTTAATTTTTTAAAAATACTGCAGCGCACTGTAGTGAAAGAAAGAGACCAACTATGCATTGTAAAAATAGTACAGTTTTACTTTTCTGCGAGTTTCTCCCAAACCTGCCAGAACACAACTTCTGGACGAAAAGCAATTCGTACGCGCTAAGGACCGTTCAATTAAACCTACTAATAACCTTAAAGACCTCTTTCATCACTATATTCTTTCTTTCGTTAAAGAATTTTTCCTTCAGTAAAGTTTTCAGGACTTTTATTGTTCAAGACATTTTACTCAGTGGTACCTCTCCCAATTTCTGCCGAAAATTGAAAAATATTCCGTTCTCTATCATTTTAGATAAATACAAAGGACCCAGAGTCCACAAATTTTACTTCATATTTTGCAAACGGACTAATTCCCTCTTAAATAAAAATTTTCATGTGGTCGTTAGTTATGTGAGTTTATACGATAAGCTTTAAAACATAACTGATTGCGTGAGCCAACCTGCGATACATCCATATAATTCCAGTCTCAGAGCAAAGTTATTTTCCCATTCAGTTGGTATGATGTGAACTGATTTTAACATCGCCGGCCTTGGTACCATATGAAGTGTGATACTGTTATCATCCACGTTACCTTTAAATTGCTGACAAAAAAAACCGATAGAATAATGAAGACATGTTCGTTATATTTATGTTATGTAGATGTATATCAAATGAGTGAAGCCATTGTCATGGTTGACTTACCTGTGGGGGTCACGTGTTGGATAACTTTTACATTTCAACCTGTCGGTCCTATGGCAATGAACTAATATAAAGATTTATACGCTGCATCAACTTGCATAAATGCAAAAAAGCAACAAGCCCTCTTCAATATCATTTCGTGGCATTTTCTTCGTTATGATAGATGAGATAAACCCACCATGTATGACTACTTTTTAGTCGCCCACTAAATCTGTTTCAATTATTTCCTTAATCAAAAGAATTTTTTCATTTACCTTTGCGCGGTCTTCGTTTTTCTCCTTGAAGAAATGTGTGCCGTCTCCAATTGAATATCCTAAATGATATCCTTTAGTCCATTCTTGTATGTTGTTTCCAAAGTAACCTTGAGTGGCTACCTCAGTTATAATCATAGGTTGATCAAATGTCACTGTAAATGATGAAACATTTGCTCCTGGTTGAGCTCGATATCCTCCAGTCCGGTTCAGTCTACCTCGCCCAGGTCCGTACAGAGTGTAGTTGTCTCCAAAGACTGAGCTGGCAGTTAACTGAGAGTCATTTATTCGTCCATCCGCTAGTCCAAGTGGCTTGTGGCAATCTAAAGGCACAAAAGATTTTGTCAGACGTCAACATTATGTTACCTAGTTTCAGTCGTCATTTTGAGTCTAAGTAAACACTTTTCGATTCAATAAAGGTACACTACATATTTTCCGTAGTGTCCATCGGGCGAGGAGTCAGCTGGTTGTGCTGAAGAATTAAGGAGGATCAGGCTCACGGGTAATTCCTGAGGGTCAGGAAGATTCAATGCAACCCTATAGAGAAACAATGTGAACTTTTTGGAGCTTATACTGGTCACTACGGTCGACAAAATCATCTTTTAATCGACTTCTTTCGTATGTAAATTGACTATGTCTGTTTACAAGTCTATAGGAATAAAAAAAAAATATCTTATGAATTCATCCTAAAAGTTCTATAAATTTTGTCAAATTAATGAGTAATTTTTGGCAAAAAAAAATTGGACAGAAAACTTAAACCGGTTTACTGATATTGAACATATTCTAAGATATACATAAACAAGAAAGTTTTTTTGCTTCGGCGAACACGACATGAAACGTTTTCCATACGTGTACACAAACAAATTAATTGAAATCCATCAATGAAAATCATGTGCGTTAGTTTGTCTAAGAACCTTAACCACACTATTATATTCAGTTAAAAACCAAAATGACACTGAAGAAGCCACCCAGCCAACGTGACGTAAAACAAAGAGCGCTAGCAGCTCTAGTCTTTCAGTTGGAAAAGATCAAAGGTGCGAAACTGAGAATAGCACAAACAGCTTCACTAATCAAATGATTGATTGATCTCTAAATCAAAAGTCGACTGAATAGTTACACCAACCTTTTGATGAAACCTCAAAGATCTTTAAGAAGGCGATCAGTGAAAAGGAAAGTACTAGAAAATTACCCTTGCTAAATCTGGCGGCCATTCTCACTAAGGGCTCAGTCGTCGTAATTGGGGTGCAAGTCTGTTTGCAGTTGATACAAAACTTGTTTACTTTACAGCAATCAGTTGAATTCCTTATCACACTGGAAACGGCGAGTTAAGGGCTCGGACTGTGGTACGTTCAAAGAGAACCTTAGCTCGGGTTCTCAGTTTAGTTCCTACTCAAGGTTGGAAAGAAAGGAAGGCTGATTTGTCGGTTAAACTTCTTTGATACGTTTTTGGCTTAAATTGCTTCTTATTGTATAATTAAACTCACTTTATTTCAAGAAAATGTCGAAGGCAGTTTTTTTTTAAATCAATAATTGACGCATTCTTGACCACTTATAGGGAGAGTAATCTAGTCAAATGCAGCGCTCTTGACTTTTAATTCTAGTTAATCAATAGCTGATCTGTGATTGGTTAAAAAGAATAAACAAACTGAAATGAGCAGGAGCAGATAAAAAAGGCAATTGTTCAACCATCACGAAGACGAAAATAACAAATAAACCAACCAAAAGTACCGACTAACAATGTCAACAATGAAAACACATTGAAACGTTGCCAACCAAGTTTCTTATTGACAGATTCATATGAAACTTTTTGTTATCTTCATTTTTTAACCAATCAAAGCTCGATTCTGGTAGGAAAGCTGCTGCTCTCACGATCAGTTTGTATTCAAACACAGACATGCGACTCGATCCCCTCAAACTTATTATTCAGGTTCTGTGCGCCATTCCTTCATCTTCAGAGTACCAAGCTAATGAATTCTGAATTTTAATGATTCTAATGCAATAATATTGCAAATGAATCAAGGCGATCAGTGATGTCGTATAAAATAGGCTTTAGACCGGGTTTGGGAACCTTGATACATCGAGAAGTGTAGCAGCCTGAGTACGAAAATGATGAAATTTTACCCGTTACAGTTAGGCATGATTTATAGTATCCGTAACAAACCCAGTAATTGTTTTCATAGTCCATTTCATCTCATAACTCTTACCGAGATATAACAATTCACATTCTCTATGGTAGTGGTTAGATCTATTGAACTGCTGTTGCTTCGAGAAAAGTCGCAATACGAACGGAAAAAGCTAAGAAATGATGTCAAATTTCCTTGATAAAAGATGAATAACATCAGAGCAGGCACAGCTTAGAATGGTGACGTGACAAGATCTGTCATTGTTTGTTTAAAGAAACCAATTAAAGTTACACGCGATCTACGACGTTAGTTGATATTTATTTAAGCCAAAAACCGAAAGACAACCAAAATGTATCGCAGGGTTCGTTACATCGCGAGATTCAATGCACGTTTAAGTTTAAGTTTAAATTTAATAATGCTTTTTACCACTGTACAATAATATTAAACAATAAATAGGTACAGAATGTAAAGGAAAGCAATAGGGGGAAACTGAATTTCCATGTAAAAACTGCTCTCCAAGCTAGAAGATAATAAAATAAAAAAAAATGTCTAATGCATAACCACACATCTAGATAAAATAGAAAACGGAGGAACTACTATGTCTTGACAAAATCTAAACATGATATAGTAAATTATCATAAATAATACAATAAAATATCAATACAGTAATTTATAGTAAATAATACAAAACAACTAAGTACGAAGATAATTATATAGTTGATTTTTAAAGACATTTAAACTGGGAGCCGATATAACAGAATTAGTAACGAGTTCCAGTCATTAACGTAACGGTTATAAAATGAGAATTTAAAATAGTTTGTCCTTGTTGCTCTAGGCCTGATTTTAAAATCATGGTTCCTTCTAGTTCTGGTCGGGCCAGTCAGATCAATATATCTAGTGTAGTCCACATGACAATAGCCATGAATTAGCTTGTAAAGCTGAACCAAGCAAATATGTTTTCTTCTGAGCTCCAAAGTTGACCAGTTAAGTTCAGTTAGCCTTTCAGAGTAAGATTTGGCTGATCCACAAATCAATCGAGTAGCACGACGCTGGAGGGATTCAATGCTGTGAATGTGCTTAACTAAATGTGGGTTCCACACTGGGCAGGCATATTCAAGAATAGGACGAACTAGAACATTAAAGGCTGTTTTTACTGCCACAGGATCTTTGTACGCAAATGTTCTCCTTATTAAACCTAACACTCGATTTGCCTTGCCCACGATGTAGTTGATATGGGAGTCCCACCTCAATGAAGATTCAATCCAAATGCCCAAGTGCTTATGTTTATTAACTATCGACATATTATCGTCATTTATCACGTACTGATAAACTAACGGACATTTAGACTTAGTGACATGTAGGGATTTACACTTCACGGACTTCAGTGTGACCTTCCACAAGTTACACGAGGAGTCGGCAGACTCGGTTGTTATCTCACGATGGAGTACACTATCATCAGCAAAAAGTTTCATGTTGCAGCTTACACTGAGGGGGAAGTCATTTATATACAGCAGGAAAAGAAGCGGCCCCAATATACTTCCTTAAGGAACACCTGAGGTCACCTCCATCCATTCTGATGAATGACCTCCAATAATTACTCTTTGTGTACGTTAAAGTGCACCTAAACCCAAAAATTTTTTTTCGCTCAACGAAATAAGCGTATTTTTTGGAGTATTTCTGTGAAAAAAGTTTTTTATTTGCTCAAATCTTCAATTTTCTGCGCCCAGTCAAAATACGGAAAATCGGCCGCAATCTTGCCCCACGACCGAGTTTAAAGAGGAATGGCTCTAGTGGGTAATGTGACGTCAAATCGAGAACACGAAAGTCTGCATTTCACACATTTTCACTTGTTTGGGAAGGTTGTAGTCGATATTGTTCGAAAATATGCCGACTAAGTGTGTTGTAGAAGGATGTAGCAACGTGCGAAATTTGCAAGAGAGTATCGCGCTTCATACATTCCTCATACAACACACCTAGTCGGCATATTTTGGACAATATCAACGACAACCTTCCCAAACAAGTGAAAATGTGTGAAATGCAGACTTTCGTGTTCTCGATTTGACGTCCCATTACCCGCTAGAGCCATTCCTCTTTAAACTCGGTCGTGGGGCAAGATGGCGGTTGATTTTCCGTATTTTGACTGGGCACAGAAAATTAAAGATTTGAGCGAATAAAAAAATTTTTGCACAGAAATACTCCAAAAAATAAGCTTATTTCGTTAAGCGAAAAAAAATTTTTGGGTTTAGGTGCCGTTTAAGCCGTGTGCTCGGCCGCATGTGTAAGAGACATTATTTAAAACACCCACTCCTTTCGAATTCGATTTAAAGCCGCTTTGAGAAAAAAAATCAAAACTCAGAGGGGTCATGATCTAATAAAACCCCAGGCCTAAGCATTTGTATACTTCTGTGTGATATCTATGGATGATTATTATGACAAAGCTATCATCAAACATGTCTCTCTAGCTGACGTCACCTGTGTATGGCCTGCTTGTGACTCAATGAAAAACAAACGGATCTTACGGAAATCGGCTCAGAATATTCGGAGCAGAATTCGGCTAATATTCTGGAACCAATTTGTTGACTTCCTACAAAGTTTATCCTTAAATCCAGCTTGAAATGGCTAATTCCGTAACACCGCTTAAGCGTTTAAGCGAGTCCTTATTATACTTTACCGGGCCGATCCAAGGTCGATAGATTGTTTTTTCTTTCTCAACCTCCCACATCAATTCAAACAAAAATATTGATACAAGATTATCTGTTTGCCTTGGTGCCGGAGGAAAACCTAACGACGCCATAAATAAACTCAGAATAACATCATGAGGACGACATTTAAATTTATCAATAGAACTCAACATATTGGTTCTCTCTCGCTTGTTATATAATGCCATCAGTTTAAGCCAGCTGCGAAAACTCCCAGCAGTATGGTCTCTAAACCGTACCCGGATATAAAATTCGAACCTACTTGTGAGTTATAGTTGATTAGACTGAGTACTGTACGTTTCAGAATCTTCAATAACGTTCTTATCAAGCGACATTCTCTCCCTATTACGACTGAACACAGGCTGTTCGACAGCTAATTCTTTCAAGCCATCACCATCAAGATTATTAACCGCTTTATACGTTTTCAGTCACATTCAGTCATGATTATACGGTTCCTCGGCTCCTTTAGCAAACCTTCCCAACCCAAAGAATTTTCGGAGATGACTGTCATCAGTTTAAGACCCATGATGGTGTATTATCAGCGAATGACCCATGATCGCTTTGAATGAACCGATTTATACCCACTTCAAGACATAACTACGATATTGATTAACATTTCAACAATTTAAGGATTCAGCGAAACACATGACTCATTTTAAGATAAGCAGACCATGAGGCACTGGTTCACCGTCAATATTGAATGAACAGTTGGGAATTTGATAAATAATCATCCAGACTCTGCCGTAATGGTGCGCAAGATCGATCGTGATTCATCGATTCTCAAACTGAGGGCGTGCTTGGAACTTAACACAACATTTTGATAATCATGCCAATGCTTGAAAATGAGCTGTGTTTCTAATAAGTGTTATCTTTATAATAGGATTGTCGGTGTAGTTAGATTTATTTTTTCAGCAAAGTCCCTTGACTGATTGAAGCAACATACGGCACCGACTGACAAATTTTACACAACTGAAAGAATAACAAAAAACCGAACTTACCAGCCCCGATGTAAAAACATTGAGCCGGCCCTATGAAATGGAACACGGCATCCAACAAAAAGATGATGAACACATTAATGTCGTTCATGGTTTGGAAGGTTATTCAGACACGTTAGAACAGCTCTGCTTTGAAAATCAGAAGAGGTCCCTCTAAAGGTCACTGGTGTCATGCTGAAATAACAGGCATATTATAAGCATGTTTTCATAACTTTTTGTAATTGTGAACAGAAATTAAAATAAATAAACGGCACAGCTTTCTGTAAAATTTTTAAATGAAGCCTAAGATTTTATATAACCTCTCATTTCAGAATTTTAAAATATTCTCAGACATGTATGCTTAGATTGCCGAGTGTCTCCAATTTTTTTCTGCGCCAAGACTGTAAAGCTGTCTTCGGTAACATTGACATCAAAATTTCTTGCAGCATCTATCAGACATTTCAAGGCAACAAAACTCAGTGGAAGGCCTAAGATCCATCCCAATCGAATCATAAATTTCCTTTTTTAGCTTTTTAGTTCACGTTTGTCAGTTAGTGAGGATCTATTTGATATATTATCATCGATCCACAGACACTAGGCTAAATGAGATTTACTTGATGTAATATAAATTAATATTGCTTATCAAGCATTTCATCTCACTTTCTCAACTTTAACGGACAGAAATTCGTTGAAATTTGAACGAAGATTTTCTTGGATGTTCCAAGTTACATGTAAAACTGGATATTAAGAGCACGCGAAAGCTTTTTAATAAAAGCCTCAGCCATTTCACGCTGCAGACAATGGGTTCTCTCGCTAAATTGTATCAGTTAAAAGTTTAGACTTCGGATGGTTTGGGAATTGATGTCAGTCGGCTTTTTCAGTGTTTGAACTTTTATAACCACTACTTATCATTATGTCCTTACTGAGTTTTTAACATTGCAATTTAAATTGTCACTATTACACTTGATTCACATCCCTACCAAGTAATAATCATAATACAAGCTCAATATTAGCACGTTAATTTTTCAGAATCCTTTGTTCCGGACGCTTTCTCCTTGGTTCTAAAAACAAAAACAACCTCTTTTAGAATCCTTAAATGATATTGGAGCTTCAAGTTGTTATCATTTGATCCGATCACTTTAAAAACTCATCACTTCGATGATTTACATTTTTGTTAAACTAAATGATAAAAAATTAATTGCTCGACGAACGAAATTCAAGACGTCTTGTCTTGGATAATGAATCGGTAATTTATTGCATATCTGTAAAACAGAGATTGCTTCTTTTCTGGAAATCCAGAGGTTACCTTGTCTCGTGGTTGATACTTTTTACTAGTGATGAATAATTTTTGAATTAAATTTGGCAGATATGGTGTCCACCAACTTACCATAGCAATCACTGTTTAAAGATAGCACTCTTTGAAAGTACTTGAGTTTAGTAGTTGATATTTTGAATGAATTTCCCCTGAAATCGATCCGTATAACATAACTGAGTACTATCAAATATCATTTTCGCGAAGGGATCCACCCTCGCTGCTGTGATTTCCACGGATAATACAAGCGAATGAGTTAACATAGCAACTTTTTAATTTTGTTGGTAACTAGTCGGTTTGAACTGAGTTAATAAGTTCAATATCCTCTTTCTGATACAGCTTGAGATACCTTTTCAGCTGGTCCACCTTATATATTTAGACTTTAAGAGCACTACAGGAACTTATTTCGAATGGTAAACAAACATATTTTAGTTGTAAGGCCTTGTGGAAAATTTTACGTCACCCAAAGATCAACTTTTAATAAAGAAGTAATTCCTCTTGTACTGGACGCCATCTAAGTATATGGCAGACCGCCACGTCCTACAGTTTATTAATGTTGAGCTGTTGAGTGGAATGAGTAGTTCTGTCTGAAGGAAGATAACAGTGTCGCCTTGTTATCGCGGCTATGATGATCGTCTACACCCGACCCAGAGAGATTTCATTAGACTTTACTAAGCTTGGTTCTGTTACGACTTCCATATTCCACTTTTGAAATAGAACAGAATTTCTTAAATAATCATCAAGTCATTGTTTACAATAAACAACTACCCAAGCAAAGTTGATTAATTTCCCTAAAGAACGATAGTAATGAGTACTACTTGAAAAGGACACAGCAAGCTGTTTTGCTTTTGTTTTTGAATGTTGAGATTGTGGTATTTGTAGCTTAACTATCACATACTTTGCTTATCAGTTGCAATCCATTGCTAGTCATTTGTTCATGATTTCAAAAACGAATCGGTATATCAAATTGTAATCATATCTTATTCCTTATTCCTAACCATGGTCAGTGTAAGTATAAGATTTTAATGTATTTGGTTTTAACTGAGAAAACTTGAATATATCATTCAAGCTGTGGAAGCATTTGTCACTCTAAAAGTTTGTAATTCCATGGATCCGTGTTCCAAATGGTTCATTTGCGTGACCTCCATGTACATATGTAAAATATATCATAAAAGTTTACTTTTAATATGTCTCCCATCTGTTCTCGTCTTGTTGTTAAAACTGCTTTAATTCCAATCAATTTCTTAAAGCGAAGTTTATGTTCTGATGAAATAGTTCGAGAACTGAATTGTGGGAAATTTAATTGCCAAAACGTTTTTCTAAAATTATTTCTTTAAACGCGGCAGACCTCTCTGCTCACAGACACTGTCTATAAACTAAACCCTACACCTTAGCAACCCGTGCCTTAGTTTTTTCTCTGGTGTTTGAAAATGATTCAAATAAATTTGCCAGGTGAGTATGCGAGATGAGCAGTTTGAAAGTATCCCCACTGGTATAATTTTTCTTTTTAAGTTTCTTGGACGGAGATGAATGATTTGTGGCAAGACAACGTATGACATTTGCATTGCATCAGTTCAAATCACTACGCTGTACGCGTGTTCTTCTGATAAAACGTTAAGCATTTTTTTAGATAAGAAAATAGATAAAGAAAGAAATGAGAAAAAGCCCTTGCCTTCTTACAGACATACCTGATAACAAACTTAAACTTGGCAACGGTTCCTCCAAACGCCTCATACTATCCGCTGTAAATTTATTTTTGACATCAGAACTTAAACGGACCGAACACAAGGATGATCAGTTCGGCATGAAAGTAGAGTATTGGCTATCTCCTATAATTTTAAGTCAGTTCTACTCATCATTTATAATTACCGAATGCAAATGACTGCTGTCTTCACAAACAAGACCAACTTAGAAATAAATACAACGGAATCTATTATCAATCGCTCACAAACTACACTCTACAGAAATACTAAAGCTCCAGTCGTCTAAAGAATTTTTCTTGCAACTCACCGGTAAATTGGACCCTTCAAACGCAAAGAGAAATTCAGAGGCCACTATCTACTAAGATGCATTGTTCAAGAAAAAAATGAATCACCACATGATTCATTAACGAAATGTACCGCTATTTTTAATTACGTTTCGCTCGGCTTATTTTACGACAGTAGAACGTCAAGGGATAAACGTTCTTAGGAAGACATTGTTTACGGAGTCTGAGGTATTTTTCTCTTGATGTCAATCAAATGGAATGATGTCCTTTGAGAATTGAAAAGAA
>NC_142524.1:2822500-2890000 GCF_964205215.1 Stylophora pistillata | reverse complement strand
TCCTATTTTGCTTTGTACTGGCAGTAAAGGGATGAGAAAGGGTTACCGACTTTGGGAAAAAGGAAGGATTCTGGCTGGCTGGCTGGCTGGCTGGCTGGCTGATCATTCGGTACATCTTATCTAACTTTCGGCTCTCTAACTGAATTGAAGATATTTTATCCAAACTATTTATTGACTTGATGGAAACAGGAAATTTGTAAAACATACGGAAGGCTGCTTTCAAAGCCATGGATTGTACAATGGTAAAATGTATAGAACCGAGAAGAAAACACTAAGAACGCCATGTCAACTTTAATCTTAACCAACAATGTAGAGATAGTTTTGATATTAATGAGTAAAATAGGGTAAAATACGCTTTTATATACCTCAGACTCTTTTCTTATTGAGTTCTTAAAGAGATATTTGATAATCAAATTATCTCCATCCAAAAGTTCGCCAACACAGCACTCCTCTAGCATTGGCTACTTCTTATCCATTGCCTCGGGCTCCTTAAAATGTCACAGGAAAATGTGTGAATATAAAGACAGAATAAAACGACTAAAACTGTATCAATCAGGAAAGCACGCATCGCCAAGTACAGCTATTCATAACTGCCAAGTTTCTTTGATAAACACTAAAAAAGTCTTCTTTATCCGAAGCCACTTACTTTTCCTTCAATTCCTCACAGATCTCCACCAGGCTTTTGTTACGTTTCTGCTTTAAACGCTTTTGACATCTGTAAATAAACATGTAGGAGGAAAGACGAGGAAAAAATTGGAATGGAAATGAAAAATGGCGGGCTTTAGATAACTCAGTTCTGTGGCGAGAGAAAAATCTCAGTCTGTAGTATCAAGTCCTGATGTGCACTCAGTGTTTCTTATTCGCGTCACTTAGGTCGCAATATATTTTTTGTGTGTGAAAGAGCTACAACGTTGAAGAAACCGAACCAAAAACACATGATTTCCATCAAGAGTGGCAAGTCAAAAGCGCCAATGGTTTTCAACTATAGTAAAGTTTCTTCCTCAGGAAAATAGGTAATGAAAACTTCACAGCTTTCTATACATACAATTACATTGCTTTCTATCATCTTCAAGGACAGCGTGCGCATTTAAGAGAAAAAAAAGAAACTTCACGTTTTGTACCTTTTCACTTCCTTATCCTGTACGTCTTCCTTTCCAAGGCAGATATACTTCGTTCGTTCCTCAGGATTTAGTCGTATCTTTCCTCCAGCTAAATTGAAATCTCCTATCATCTGCTGAACTAACATTTTGGTTTGTTCTATTTCACAAAACAAACCTTCGATTCTATCTAATGCGTTCATGGCACTGATGAAAAAACGAATTCCATTCTCTATCCCGCCGGCCGTAACAGGTCTGGATCGAAATAATTTGAAGTCCTGAGAATTCTCTTCTTCAATTTCTTTTTGTTTGTCCATGTGCAATACCGGAAAGGATGATCGATGAAATAACTTGGTAAATATCTCGAATGACTTTAAAACGTCACAGAAGACTAATTGTCACTTATTGTGGTTTTCCTGCTTGGGTTCGATCAGCGCGATAGTATACTTATTACCTCAGTTTGACGTCCCAAAGGAGATCAACATTAGTACTTCAACATTAGTGGTTCCTAGTGAACAAACGCATGACGATCGTATTACGCGCAAAGAGAATCTGATGTGCTACAGTTAGCCGAACGCCAGCATATGTTTAAATTCCATTTTTATCATTAAGACTAAGTACGTATACCGCGTGTCAGGGAGCATTCTTTTTAATAATTTCATCATTTTACCGCATGTGTGTATAATGAAGTGAGCTGCGTCTGATGAAATTCTTTGGTTCTTACATTGCCCGTTAAGTTTGTTCCCTCTGTGTCACTACGTTAATTTATTACACGACTCGGGCAGTCAGAGGGCCAATAACTAAAATCAACCAATCAAAATGCTCTATTGCCGGTAAATATTCTCTCAGTATTGGACCGGGCACTGTCCCGAATGGTCCCGAATGATACCGCACTTGTGTCCCTTTGAACTTCAGTCGTATAATAAATCTCTTATTAACCAAGCTTGCTCGGGACCGTACTGGAAGAATTTCGGCCCTCGGTCTTTTTTTGTACGGACCGAGCGCAGTGAGGTCCGTACTGTCAAGACCTCGGGCCGATATTCTCCCGGTACGGCCCTCGCGCTTGGTTAATAAGATATAGATACAAAACACAATATTTTAAGACAAATGTTGTACTCGAAAAAAGTAAGCAACCATACTTAGCTCTCTGCGCAAAGAAAACTCCGCGCGCATATCAAACGTGACCTCACAAAAGATAGCGTCACAATGAAACGCAGTGGAGCGCATACAAAAAATCAAAATGTCAGAGACAAGCGGCCGTGCGCAATCATTTCTTCCCTACGTTCCCGAGATGGTGGACATGATCTTAAGATACCTTCCTGCCAAGGAGCTAAGAACAACAGCAAGAGTGAGCAGAATGTGGAGGAACATTTCCACGCGGATTTTGCAATCGCGAACAACTTGGACCGTGCATCATTTGGCGGACAAATTGATTACAGGAACTGAAATCGACGATGTTTGTGAAAATATGTTCACGGAACCACGAATGGTGATTCAGTTGAGCCATAGGGAAATCTGGTTCACGCGAAGGGAGCCACGAAGGCGAAGGAACGAGGAAAGACAGCTCGTGCGTTCTGTTTTTAATTTATTTTCCAAGCTTCCACCAGGATGCGTCAGCATAGGTTGTACCACTGAACGAATTGTATTCCAACAACCCACTGACGAGTTCACTCCCAACCTCATCCATCATATTAAGACAGGACACGCATTTATATGTGCGCCTCATATGCCTGGTGTTTGCTATCACCATGCCTACCTCAGGACACCCAGGCCACCTCCAGCTAGTGACTGGTGCGACATGTTTGATTTGCCAACGCACACTCCAGTCAAGTTAGTCGTGCTGATCGCGCTCTCGGCCAGTAGAGATTTCATACCGTTCCTAGCCTTAGGTATTTAACTATTTATGGTAACTGCATGCAATGTAAGCTGTTTAGGATAAACCTTGTTGTCTTCAAATCCACCAGTAAGTAACTCTCAAATGTTGTTCAAATGCCATTGTTTACGTTACAGGTATCCGTGAAACATATGGGGACCACGTGGTTGTTTTCGGAGGTGTTGGGCATGACCGTTTGTTTATAGATGGTCTAGTTAAGAGGGCAAGAGTTGTGGCAATATTCATTTCAGGCCAACGATTCCGCGCACACGCTGGGTTATTAAACAACGGTAATGACGCTGACTTTTATTCGCCGGCTCATCAGCTGACAGAAGAAGCAAGAGGCGAAGGTTTTACGCCCAAATTTGCACTGTTGTTCACATCACGGTTTGTTCACAAAGGACAAGCTTTCTATTCCAGCTCACAAACAGCATTCAGAGAGGGTTTCAGTACTATTCCTATGCTGGGTTTCTATTCTTATGGCGAGTATTGTTTAACTGAAAGAGACACTGAAGTCACGAAAATCAACGACTTCAAGAGACAAATGAGATACAACTCAGCTATTTATTGTGTGTGCTCGTACAAAAACGAGTCACGATAGAATTTTTATCGAGTTAGAAAACTAAAACATTGTAGTAAAAAACATAACATAACATATCCACTGTCTTGTCATTGAATTTAGTCCATATGATTCTCAGTATAAAGAGTCCAGGCTAAAAAGATATGAACAGGAACTATTTACAACTAAACATCTCAACATTTGTTTTTAAGATTCAATTTGACCTGAACTATGTGTCTTGAAATAGCTTCTGTTTGATTTCATATTGGCGATTAGAATATTGAATACAAATTACCACTTTTACAAATACCTGCTATACTTCTCCATTTGTTCTTTAACATTGCATTGCAGTTTTGTCTGTAATTCGAATTCCGGAAAAAAGTGTCCGTCGAGCAATTGCTCCTGAACAGAGTCTCTGCTTGACTATGAAAGATGGCAACGATACATCTTTTCATAGTCTTAAGCTGACACTCTAAACGCAGTTTTTGCTACGATATATACCACTGTGTCTCTCACAATAAAGCCAAAGAGAAAAAACCTTGACAAAAGGATTAACTAGCGAGAAAAAAAATAAGTTACCTACTGTACAACGATCGCAATAGTCCACAGCAACGATACATCTTTCATAGTCAAGCGAGATAATGGAAGAAATCGCTAAATTATTTCTTTTATTAATAGCTGCTACTAGTCATGCGCACCATGAAATATCGTGTAGACACATGGATTTGAACCAATGAAACATCAGCTGATTAGATGAACTCAGACTTAATGTTGGGCCATCCTTCTTCACCTCACCGATTTGAGTCTGTTGGCAGCGATATACAGACCATTACTATTGAGACATAAACATGACACAAAAACTAGCAAAAACAAAAAAGAAAATAAGAAAGAAACCACTTACCATTACGGGGGGGTATATTCTCCGGAAGCCTCCTCTGTGGGTGTGCTCTAAGTAAGAAGCCTTGATAAAGTCGCGTTCATTCTCTCGCAGGCAGGGAAAACACAGGCGGCAATTCTAAAATCATGGAGACAGTAAAGAAAGCAACAAAACTCAACAAATGTTGACCCTGAGCCACAGCATACAGCTGTAGATACCACAGGCTACCTACCTCATCATAACAAGACTTGGAGCATTCACTACTTGCACATCTTTCGTACAACACTTGGATGTCCTGATCGCTAACAAGCATGTCTTTCTCGGATGGAGAGCTGATGAACACAGACAGAAAAATAATAAATAAATAAGCACTGTTACGGAAATTTCCTGAACTCAGGAATCGCGTGAAAAATGTTTTCACTGACCTGTACTTCAAACTGTGGTCCAATTTTGATGCCACTCCCACTAGGCCAAGAAGGTTGAATACAACCTTCGTGTGACAAAAACGAAGAGAAAAAAGTAGGTCATTCAGTTTTGTTGTAAACTTGAGTAGACTAGAGAACAAATTAGCGCCCTAAACGGACATTATCAAACGATCATTAACAAGAAAACATTTTATTAGCCGTATTGTGACCTAACCTGTTCATACATCAGTTTGTTGTCATTGTGGGAAGCTGAAGATAGATTTGGAGACATGTTTACCTTTCAAAAAACAAACACACAGTCAAATAACAAAGGTGAGGTATTTTTCAATTTACACCGAACCCATGATCCTATTGAAGTATCAGATGGGGCCAACAGCTGAAGCAGTAAACATCATATACCTCCATAAGCCAAACTTTTAAGTCAGCATCAAGGATGAAATCAAAGCGGACCATCTCAAAGAAGTTCCTATAAAGTTGTGGTATAAAAAAAGTAACAAGATATGATATTTTATGTCAAATGCAGAAAAAAGGTGATTGGAGAGCTTCAATTGTCAATGTAGGGTCAATGCACTCAACTAATCTAATACCTTGTGGATTTGAAGTGTGATCCTGCAGATATGAGATCTGCTTCCTTTCTCAGGTAAACCTGACATCAAATACATCATATATTTTAACATCAAACATTAGAGTCACTCTGTTGGTTAAGCTTTCTAGGATACTATTACATTTGAAATAACAAAACCCTTTGCTTGTTAAAAATAATGTTTGATCCATAATTTCAAGAAAAAAAGAACACATCATCAATGAGGAAGAGTAATGTGTTGCAGCCAAAGACAGCATTCGAGCAATACAAGTCTTACCTCTGCAATAGCCCTGTAAATATCACTCCACATCTTATCAACATCTTGACCTGTAAAAAGTAAACACAGGTCATTGTGAGAAGCATTGCAGCTTCTAACCTGAGTTATAGCAATTTCTGTTTTAGTTCAAATTAGTTCAGTTGTATGTCAACTTTATTTCTTTAAATACATTGGCTGAAAGGGAGAGTAATGAAACAGATCTTGCAATCAGCAATCTCCCAAACTAAACAGCCACAAATGCATTTCTGCATTTCTCAATCACTTTTATCCACTGTTTCAGTGTAAGACCATCTAGACATTTTTCTGTATACCTTTTTTTTTAAGATGTGCATTCAGAAGAAGTTTGCGGCTGTACTTTCCTTTCTGCCACCACTCCCTCAGAGAAGGCAGCTGAATGTGAAATAAGTTAGGCAACCATCAGAGTTCTGAACAAACTTACCCAAACTAAAGTAACAAGAAAACATCAGAACAGGTTTTTTTTTTTAAAATAGGAATCATAACACTGAAAAAGGTCTTTATTCATCTGTATTTTGATTGCTGCGACTACTAACTTTTGTCTTAGCATTTTTCAATCTACAGCATTCGCTCCGGCGAAGGGCTAACGCTCGAAACATCAGCTTTTGTAATCGTTACAGTGGCCAATTTACCACTTCAACTTTGTTGATATATCCAAATTATTTCGTTACTCCCACCGACGCAGCCCCAAACAGTTCCTTTCGAAACTATCAGCCTTTATTCTTTAGAATGTAGACAACAACAGGTGAAACAGCACCAAGCTGAGAATGTGGGATATCACTTAAAATAAATACTTCCACAACAGAATAGGGTTAGCAGGCTGAGTTCAACTTTAAGTCTTTAGGATTGTAATGGGGACTAGACCAGGCAAGAAACTGGGCAAGTCATCTACCTATGTCTTAGGCTGTTGTATATTTGCATGGGGAAGGTACATGACAGAAATGGCTCAAGAAAACCCTTCACATACCTCCCAAGGTTGAGTGTATGAATCTCCTACAACATACTTATCTTCATTATTTGGGTCAAAAGGGTAATAGTCTGTCTCACAAAACCTGCACAAGAGTAATTGGAAAGGATATATACTGGTAATAAGAAAACAAAAAATGTGGATCAAGCTAAAAAACCTACTCAAGACTATCCTTATTGAAACTTACTACATGCTGAGCAGCTGGGGCACATTATTTTATGACAATTAACTGACTGACTGTGAACTTTTACTGCAGTTAAGGGTGAAAGAAAATCTTAGGAATGAATATATGAATCAGACTTTTGTCCTGGGATTGACCTCTGCTTTGCAGTTTGAGATAATGCAATAAATCGTCTAATGTTAACAATTCACCTTCAGAGTAGTCTCAGTAATTTTCTTCAGTATAAATTGGATCCATTGTAACAAAGTGATAGTAAAGTTATCACCAAAAAATACTGAGACAGCCACATTCAATGATCAAGTGATTGAGAAAGTAATTATATGAAATATGCATCATCATAAGACTGTATTTTAAAATTAAGTGACTGACTAATAACATAACCTGATAAGAACCTCTTGGTCATAGACATAAACTCTGAGAGGATCAATGGATGTTAGAACAGTGTAAACACCAATGTCAAACTTCCGTTGATCAATAAGATATGGATTGGCAATATACTCCTGAACAAAGTTCTCATCAGATCCCTTGTGAAGGTCAATTTCTACAAAGAAAAATACAAACTAAATTAATGTACAGTATATGCTCACAATGACTCCAAGCCACTTGTTGATTAACAGGGGGCAGCACCCCACAGAATGAATGTGAGCCTTCAAAAAGAACATTTAAAATGTAAGTTTGTATAACATTTGTACCTTTTGGAGACTTGATGTGTATTCCTCTATGGTTATTACTCTTCTCCACCCAAAGTTTCTTAGGATGGTTCCTAACCTGAAAACAATGAGTGAGAAGGCAGAAGTTAAAAAACCTCCATGTTGAAATCATACCACAAACTTTACAGTTAATACTGATTTCTGCTGGCTTATGTCCTCTCTTAACATGTTTGTTTGTTGGTGGGCTGTACATTGCCATAATTATTGTCCTTAAACCGATACCTCTTCTAAAAACTTGTCAGTATCTTTTGGTATCACAAATGCTGGAGGAATAAATGGAAAATGGTTCACTGCCAGGCTAACTTTGTTTGTAATATATCCAGAGCCTGGAAAATGATTAACCTGAAAATAAAAGCAAAACAAGTTTGTCTCAAAATGACACTTTAAATTAATTAATTTTTAAGTTATTATTGATTAACAATTGCATAGATGCATAATTATGTTCTAGTTAATTTTTATCCTCAAGTTCTATTTTCATTGTTTTAAAATTTTGACAGACATTTATAACTGAACAAACATTTGAGTCATATACTAACAACAAGTAATTCTTGTAGTAACTACTAACTGTAATAACTTATTATTTTTGATTAACATTTTGCAGAGCAAAGAAGTTCAAATCAAATTGAAACACCTTTTGATGCGGCTCTAAGGTTAGCAGCAGATCTTTGAGTTCTCCACCAAATGGATAGTCATGGGCCCACATAACATCAAACAGGCGGCTTTTTGCTTCAGTTCTGGTATAACCAATTCTGCTGAACACAGCCATCACATGTTTCAAGTAACCTGACCTAAGCTGATAAATAAAATATGACTTTACTTAAATTGTTTAATAAAATTTTTCATCTGTGTGAAGGTAATTAACATCATATACTTTAACTGTTTTTGTTTTGTAGAAGAAATGTAAGTGCCAATAGGCTAATTTCAGTTAGCAGTTGACACAAAAAAAGGTAATTGCAAACAAGGATATCCCCACCAATGTTACAGGTGTTTAAGGTGCACACTCGCTATCTTATGAAGCAAGGTGTTTAAAGATTAAATACCAAGAGATTCATCACTGCAAAGGATATATATTAATGTAATATATAACTAACCACATGGAAAAAATCTTATGCACTGTAAACAAGTGTTTATACAATTTCAGTTCTGTCTTCCAGAAAGATATCCAAGTAGATTTGTTTAAAAAAATTCAAGGATCCAATAAAAGAATTGTTAAAATTAATAGCATTTATCTTGTGCATGTACATACTGAGATTTACACTGTGAAGTACTTACTATCCTCCGTATCTAGATTCCATGAACGATGTATTTATAATTGATGTACAAGAAATAATCTCTTTATGTATGAAATAAAATCATCATATCAAGGAAAAAATCATTTAATATGTGCACTTTCCATGGAATAATCCCTATTCACCATATAGTTGTGCTCATCGTCTTCCTAAGTCAATATTCCCGACATTTTTGCAAAATTAGTTGAACAACAATCTTGTGAACAATGGTTAAATCACAAAATGAAATATTTAAGTGGTAGTTAACTTTTGCATATAACTTGAACAGATTTCATACATTTATCTGACACAATTCCCCAATAACTGTTTAACTAATTCAAATAACAAGTATCCTTACATTTCTGGCATTCATCCAAACAACAGGTCTTCTTGAGCTTCCAAACTCAGGATCACCTACAGTCTGCCCAGTAGTTATACTACTCAACTGATAAATATTGACTAAAATCAACAGTACACCAAAGCACAGGCATCCCATCATGAGCTGCACCAAACGATGTGAAATTTGAACTCCGTGATGAGGGTGTGGGTAATATTTCGAATTATCAGATGCATACTGAAAATAATTACAAATAATTAAACATTTAACATGAAATATCAGTGACAAGCCAATTAAGCCAAACACTTTTAGATTTTTCTTGCAGTTGGATTAAAAAAAAAAAAAATGGTGAGTGCCTTTTATGGTTTAATACTATAAGTAAATTATATTAACATGACAAAAAAAAAAATAAAAATACTGGTAACTAGGATGACCTACAATTTCTATCTCATATAAATTGAAATTCTTATAAGAGGATGTAATATGTGGGCTCCTCTCACTTCAGCAGACATGACATCCTTAAATTTAACATCCTTAAATTTGACATGTTCTGACTCTTTTTTGGATATTCAACACACAAACAGCTGACAACTTAGCATTAGGACATTTACTAGTTAAAGAACACTATTGGCTCTTACAATCATTCTTTTATTTCATTTATTTCATTTAATATCAAGTCATGATTTTCCATCTAACTTATAAGGTAAAAAAAAAAAAACTGGTATGGTAGTCAGAAAAGATTCCCTGAGAGGGAGGATGACATCATTAAAAAAGAAAAATTGAAACGACAATGAAGTGTGGAGACTCAACAAGGAATTTTCTTGATGTGAACAAATTATTTTGTTTTTCCAATACTAGTTGTAATGTCAATCTTAAATAGTAGTAGCACATTTTTAAGTTCGTTTTATTCAGACTTCAAAATTTAGATTCTGTTCTTTTGTATGTCACCAAATTATGTTATAGAAAAAAAATTGTTTCGTTCGATATGATTTTGAAGCTGGTGTAGGCAATTGGCTGTAAGAGTACATTAAAAAATCAGGGGAACTGAATAACATTAACAGCCAACGTCTCTCAACAGATTGTCATTTTGGTACTACTCTCCCTTCAAAATCTCCCTATCCGAAATGCCGTTGAAGAATACATCCAGTCTTAAAAATTAAAGCAAAAATCTTTAATTTCCTTACGTTTTAGTGACTTTCCAACGCCACTCTATTTAGTTTGCTGACACATTTTCTGAATGTAATTAGCAAAATTTATATTCGCCTAAAAAAAAGAAATCCTAAAGTATTCCGGTCAGTTGTCCTGATAAGAGTTCTATTTCACTACACGTATGACAATATTTTTTAAACTGTTTTTCTTAAGTAAACATCAATCTACAGTAAACGAAATTAACTTCACGTAATCAAATAAAAATCTCTTGAAGAGGGCGAATCGTGACAAATGTTCGAGCTTCTTTCGTGAAAGAGCTGAAATAAGCAACCAAACCCTGCCTAGAGTACTCCGCAAAAACCGTTTCTGATCAGTTTAGACTGAATTCGAGGTTATTTTCTAATAATCGTGATGTAAGTAAGTTGTCACATAGTACGGACTTCAAGTAAACTTTATGAAAGATAACATGAATTACGTACCATAATTTAAGTTGAGTCGGATAATAACTCAAACATCTGGCCGGTTGTGCAAGCAATGTTTATGGCTTTACCTAACCATAAACAAGAGTTCTGGTATTGTTCAGTCCACGAAAAATTCATAGTAAAATAGCAACGGAAAGGTAGCGGAAGACATAGTTGTAACTGACTCTCAGTTTTCAAAATTTAAAATTGAGTCGAAGCAAACTAAGGTGTGAATATGCGCATCAGATCGCTTCCAAAATCAAACAAAGAAAAGACGAATTCACAAACTTAAAGGTCTGAATAAGACAGTGTATCTGCAAACATCAGAAAATCAGTCGCTTTTAATCTCACCTTGAATTCCGGTTGACGATTAGGAGATTTCCACGGCCACATTTTGAAGGACAGTGCTCTCGACCTAGTTATGTTGTCCTTCGTCGTTCGATGCTCCGCTAATCGAAATTAAGTACAATTGCGTGACAAACAAGAGTTTAAGTGAATATTGGCTCGTGTGGCTGTCTGTAAAAAATGCGATTTCTTTGTTCGTTATCCATACGAGGAGAACAATTCATTGTACTTGGTTTCTACACATTTCTGCATAAAATAAGTACGAGTTCATATATTAGCGGGTTCTGTGGTGGATTGGTGACTGATATAACGCTGTACAGTATGATTGCTGGCGTAACAAAGAAGTCGAAGTGATTATTACTCTTTTGTCTTTCACATTTTCCTTTCTTTTTATCCTCAAATATTTTCATTAGATTCGTCACTGGATTTTTTTAAAGATCCACTGACTATTGTATACTACTAGATTCAGGATCCTTAGATAAATCTTCAATAAATACACGTTCTAATGTAAAGCGCTGGGTCAAGGGTTGAGCTAGCGCTTTAGACTTAAATGAAAATTAAGCTATGGTTGAGTTATGATAACGGCGACAAACTATTATCGACAGTAACTACAATACGAATAAGAAATTATATATATTCACGACCAAAGTCCCTAGCCCGTTCTCACTCTCTTCAGTTAATTACATGATTAATTGAACTCGCTAGTCAATTTTTTTTCGTCAGTTTGAAAATTCCTTTTTCTGTTGTTCTGTTCGCCTGAGATCATTGTCAAAGCTATTTCAATTTCAACACACTTGTCATCTCCAATAACAGCTGAATATGAGGAAAACAACAGAAGTAGTTCTACGACGTTGTTAAGGATTTCTTTGGCGAACAGTAAAATGCCTCTAGGTTTGACAAGCCCGCCCCACCATGCATCAGTAATGTAGTTCGAAAACAAAGTCAGTTTCACCATTTTTACAAATTCACTGCTGCAGAGGCTTGTACCTGTGACAATCAGCTAAGAGACAATTTTTACCAAACACAATTTTTTTTCATCGAGGTTAATTTTCCTCCCAAGTAAGATTGATAGTATGCTGATATTCTTGCTGATTGACATATAAATATAACACATAATTAAGTTTGACCTTAGGCCAGATGAATTCGTCCCACTCGTGGTGTTTACATTTAGATAAGAGAAAAAAGATTAAGATCTAACTCTTTTACAGCCGCGTACATTACTTATGCAAACATTGAAAATAAACCGGTAATCTCGTCATTCCTCTTTTCGATTTGTTTTTTACTCTCATAGTCTACCAGATTCTTCACGCCAGTACCCCTTTGGTCAGCATGGAGGCTGATCATCACTCAATCAAGCCGACCAAAAGATCATACCGCGTTCAAGCAAGGTACGTTGATACAATTTGGAATGTTGCTAGAGTTTTTGCAAGAATGTGCAGAGAACAGAATTTACTTTTCCTCTCAAACTGGAATTGAATGAGATGTTGTTCTTCTCTTATGAGTGTGTTGCTCGGATTTAAAACAGTTTAATGAGATTTTTCTAATACAGCTGGAAACTTTTAAGTCTGGCGGATTACAGTGAGTGCAACCAACTGAACCAAACGATACATTTCCGAACAGACAGCTGTTTGTTTTTTCCTCTTATTAATCTGGCAGCCAGCAGTCAAGACAGATACAAACGATCCACGCAGGTACTAAGTAAATCTTTCCTACCAGTTGAGAAACAATCTCTTCGATGAACTGTCGCTTTTGGTCACGCTCCTGTCGGCAGATTACCTTCATAAGTAACAATCACAAAAAAACTGAATTGCGCTTATGTCATCAGTCTGAATGTGAACTAAACTTGACATGCTTATTTAAGAAAGCCAGACAGATAAACCTTGTAATGACTTGTTGGTCGATACGATGTGAACACGCGATGATCGATGATTATAGGGTAAGCCTAAAAAAAGTAACTGACGCTAATACGTCGGCCATTAGACGTCTGAATATCGATTGAGAATATATAGAGGCGGTAATGTCGCAGATATTCTCCTGGCATGGTATACATGGTGGGAGAAAATGCAAATATTGTCTTTGTCTTTCGGCTGCGAAACCATCCCGCACTTTTAACCTGCTTAGCAGGTTTTCTCCGTCAGATTATCTTATTTCATCGTCAGTTTTAGGTGACGGTAGGCAAACTCGCTTGTGTGAGTTTGTTTTCCGTTTAATTTTGTTTCTGTTTTTGTTTTTCTCTTTTTGTTTGGCGGTTGCTTTTTGCGCAAACACACCACGAAAGAAAGATGCCCCTTTCACTGCGAGCAAGACGACGTCCTTGGTATGGATACCCGTCCGGAAATATTGACCAACGAGTTTTCAGAACGTAATTTTCTGGGCTGACAAACGAAATCTGTATACTCATTCAAGTAATCGCTTAAGAGTCCAACTTGAATCTACACGTATTTTTGGACAAATTCGTCGATCTGTCAGCCTAATCTCCTCTCCCTCCCAACACAACACTTCCCCTAACCAATCCCGGGCCCTCGCCGCCTCTACTTCCGATGTCGCGTCAGGTCACATACGCATTGTTTGATACTTTACTTCGTAATTGACCCAACAACTGGGTTATGACAATTATTTTGCATCCTAAGTTGCCTACCTCTAGATGTAGGTGACAGCTGAATTCGTAAGAAGGGAACTTTGCGTTACTCTGATAAACTGACATGTCATGATTGTTACAAACGCCAAATTACATCATCCCTTTCCAAAATATTTAAGAATGATTGATGATGGTGGGTGTTATAATCAAGTGATGTGTACCGCGATAAAGGTTGCCATAACATCGCGTATAAAAGGAATTGCAATGTTGAGACAAATGGAAATCATATGTTAATAACGTGCTGGATAGTCGTGCAAGCTCACGCTCAGAGTTGTCATGTGGGTGCAATAAACCGATCAAAAGAAAGAATTTTTAGGTAACAGCAACATTCGCGGTTTTAAAAAGGTAATGTAATGCTTTGCAGTGGAGGTCTATAAAAAGAAACTGAATAAATCATGATGAGTCAATTAAAAAGAGATTTGTCTCGCCAGGGGGACAACAAAATCGCGTGAAATATGCATCAACCTCATCATATCGATAAATATTTTCTGCCCCTTTAGGATAAAGTACTGTAGAGTAAATTAACATAGACGTATTGTAAATGATTCACCCATAAGAATCGGGAAGTTCTCCTTGAACATAAAATATGCTATATTAAAAAACTATTCCGTGTCCAGTGGCCTTTCCTGTTTCTTTAACACATCACTCATCACCCTGAAATAATTGTTCACCATATCCTTCGGGAATGTTTAACGTCAGCGACAAATCGAGTTGAAGAGGAATGGGACAAATGTTGAATTCGACAACGAATATATCCCCTCGGGTTTTATCAGTAAGAGGAGCACTTAGTTACCAGGATACTCACTTCAATTCTGGATCGACGAGGAAATACAGTGAAATGTCGTTTATATCCAAACGAGAGAGGGAGGTTAAAATAGCAGCTGTGTGAGTAGAATTGATGTTTTGCCAACGTTCTTTTTCGTGGGACGCTTGATTGTTCAAACTTGGCCTTTGCTGTATGCCTGTATCATACGCAGCTAAAGAGTGTAGTGCCACTTCATTTAATTCCATTAAATTTATGAGAAGGCGCTAAAAAGACAGTTCAGACAAGCCAAATATTTTAAAGATAAAGTAAATTTGCCAGGTTATTAGAGTACGCGGTTATGTATTCGATGTAAGCTGCATGAAAAATGCACAAAGTCGTGGAGTAATTATACAGTTCGGCTGGTCAACCTCTGTAGGAACTAACCACTCCACGCAAGAGTAAAAACGTCATTCACTCGCGAGTCTAGCCAAACTGATTCCTTCCAGTAATGATTTCAATTGCTCACCTTGACTAATGAATTAATCACACAAACCAAAGATACATGTCATCCGCAGCCTTCTGTCAAGAACATGAAAATGCGTTTACTGATTAACAGTCAGTCGAATTGCCGTTCATTTTATTATGATTACTATGGCTTTTGCTCGGTGACATGTCCGGTGTGTTTCGCTTTTGGATCAAACCAACAAAGGGACGAGCGATTTAAAAAGCATTGAGGTAGACACAACAATTTTCAGAAGTTTCCGCTGTTGACGCGCGTTTTATTCATGTCTCAGGAACACCACTGTTAGCGCGATAAAAACACAAATATTATTTTATCAATGCGGGGTAAGAAGATATTAGAACAGCTATTTAAAACTTGCTTAAAGGTCCATTAACCTGACTCTTTCAAAAGAAAATAACTGATTCAGGAATAAATGGATATGCTAAAGTTTTTGCCACCGAGAAAGTACATTTGTTCAGCAACTGAACGTGATTAACAAAGCCCGGGGGCGTACTTGGATCAGAGAAGGGATTTATGTGTTTACTCACCACGTGTTTGCAGATTGATTTAGTGTTAAATGAGCAAGAGATGCCTTATTGCCCAGGGTAACTGTGCAACCAAACTTTTGACATTATTTTTGGTTGTAGTAAGCCAGGCAAAGTGCCAGATTGGTCGGTTGATATTAACCGATAGGTAGATATTACCCCTGACCTCTCTCTCGTGATACTGAATTTTAACATTATTGCATTAGAATTCAAGAACAGACGCAGTCTGACTGTATCACTGATTATCCTCTCGACGGCACTGCTGCTGCGTCGAACAACTCCGGTTCGGCGCCACAACATTCAATCGCCCCAAAGATGTCTCGATCGCGATCGCGTCTCTTTGACGCTGACAACCCCGGAGAAACAAGGCTTTATTTGAACGTCGGAGGGCAAAGACACGAAACATTTGTGAGTACTTTGGCAAGCATCCCTGACACGCGACTGGCATGGATAGCTGAACGAGCCCTGAAGGATCCAAGACCGCTCGGACAAAAGCGAGAATTTTTCTTCGACCGGAACCCCGCAGTTTTTACACATATTCTCAACTACTACCGTACAGGGAAACTACATTGTCCGAGGGATGTGTGCGGACCACTCTTTGAGGAAGAGCTTAACTTCTGGGGTCTGGACGAGAAACAGATTGAAACTTGTTGTTGGGCAAAATATGATGAACATCGCGACGCTGAAGAAAAACTTCAAGGCTTCTCACGTGACGAAGATCAAGATTCAGACTTTGAAGACATCGATAGCGGGTCTGGTGACATCGAAATCCCCAGTAGTGGAAGTGAACTTTTTGCCTCGCATGACCCAGCTCGGCGGGTCACAACAGCAGCTGCTCGCTGGAGGAATCTATGGTACACCATGAAAAAAAAAATATGGAAAACATTTGATGATCCTTACTCGTCGAAATTTGCCAGGGTATGTATAACATCCTGCTTAATAGTTAGCGCTAGCACATTAGCCAACGTTTTTGTACTTAATTTGTTTTTCAACTTAGGATCTCTAGGGAAAAGACTTCTGTCAATGTGAATAGCATTCTGTGAAGTCGATTTCTTCAGTCACTGCTCAGTTACTGCTCGGGGTTTGTTTTTGTGAGTTCGCCAAATTTCACTAATTTATTTACTTGTAATTTACCCTCAGTCGAAGCTTTTTAATAAAAAAATAAAAAAAGTTCTTCATTTCTCATTTGATTTCAACTTCAAAGTTATTTGCATTTAAAAGACAAAAGTTGCCACGTTGTGATAAAATGTATCGCTGTTATCGCTTGAAATAAAATTTTATATTCGCGGCATTAATGATGATTCTGCTCTCGTGAATAATAGCTTACATTTTTAATTTTTTTGCTTTTTAATGTATCTGGTAATAGTTCTCATAACAACAGTGTTTCGGGCTTTCTTCCTTTCATATTCAATAAATTTGCGGAAGAAGCCGGAGAGATTGGAACTGCAAACATTTAAATGAAATGATTCGAGCTAAAATCCCCATCTGAACATATGGTTTCCGCGGATTTTAATGTCGAAGCGATGAAGACTTACGGCCGACAATCAGCAGTTTGTGTCAGTAGCCTGGTATTATGACTCGCAGGATCTTTGCTTACTGTCAGGGAATAAGATGTTCTTTCCTAATTTAGTCTTAACACTGTTTGTTCAGTCTTCTATTAAGGGACCTCTTCTAATGAACGAAAGCACCTTTATTCTCTTTGTGATTGGTGAACTAAGACTTAACGTCGACTATTGAAAATGCCGCTTCCGATATTTTTGGTTGAAAATGAGTCACTTCTTCCTCGACTTGAAAGATATTAAAAAGCAACAAGATAAAAGCCACGATAACAAAGGCAAATTTCCTAGAGACCAGCGAGATAAGAACAGAAAGGAATATAGTAAACCACTTTACGAGTATTTCAAATTCTGTCTATTGTTTACATCAAAGTATAGAGATGTACTGATCAATTCAAAATAGAAGATAATTTTGAGGTCTTAGTATTTGTGGGCCTTATATTCGCTTTTGTCTTTCTTTATAAACGTCCAGGTGAGCATGTGTTTGTCTCGTTCCGTTCCTGAAGAAAAAAATCTTTTGTTGATGTATCAGATATTCTCAAGAGCTTTAGAAATCTGTCTTGAATACATAACTTGTTTCTTTTCGTTTTGAAAGCTTCTTTTAGCTTTCCAAACCTTGATCATTAAATTACGATGAAAACCAAAGCTTTATTAGTAACAGTTCTTGAAATAATGTTTAGTGTGGTCGCGGCATGTAACATTTGGTTCCTTTTTTGTTACTTCAATTTTCTGTTAATATATTCAACTGGAAGGCGAAAACAGGGAATTAAACCATTACCATGAAAAGTCGATATCTATGTTCCAAAGTAATTTTCATAATGCGCGCATTTGTTCTAATTATCCGCATGAAGTTCAGTAAAAAAAATTAAGCAGTGATCAGGTGAATATTTTGACAGTTACATTTCACTTATACTGAACTTTATGGCTAGATGTTGTATCGATGAATAACTTTTGTTGAAACAATTACGGAGATTTCCAATATACTTGATTCTGTTAACCCTTGAACAGTTTTAGGTTACCTAAAAGTCCTCACAAAAGTTAAGGGCTGCGCTTTAAAGTTCACCTTCAAGGCACAAAGGATGTAACAGAGTAGTTCTGCGGAAGTTCATTTCCCTCAAGGGTATTATTATCATTATCATTCGTTTCAATTTTGCTTTAGACAGAACTGGCAACATATTTCTTGTGCGCGTCAAGTCAGTTTTCAAAAATATAGTATCCCTTTCGTCGCCTGTTAATGATTGCAGGCCGATTACTCGCAGCTTTAGTAACCATGCATTTAGTAACCATGTAATTAGTAACCATGCACTTAATAACCATGCGGTCAGACTGCGCAGAAAAATAAACATGATATTATTTTGGCTATAGAGATAGCAGGTTTTTCTCAATAATACCTTGTTAGAAGCACGCTGCTAATAAGGTAGCAACAAACTTTTTTTAAACTTCAATCGATCATTAAAGGCAGCGCGCTGGTGATCTTAGGATCAACTGGACACTGGTCTTATGAAGTTAGAGTTGAGCTACAGTTGTGTACAAACGGGGCAAACAAACTTTTTATTCAGAAGGTTTTTTTTTCTTGATTAACAGGCTGTTGGCTTTATCTCCCTCATTTTCAACGTAGCAGTCGTCACACAGTTTTGCATCTTGACTTTGGAGTACTTCAGTAATGAGAATTCTCCACAGAATCAAGTTCTTTTTATCGTTGAGAGTATTGCGGTTTCTTGGTTCACATTAGATATCGCCATTCGTCTACTGTGCTGTCCTGATCGACGACGTTTTCTAAAAACGCTTCAAAACTGGGCTGACTTCATTGCAATCATCCCATTCTACTTGATCATCTTGACTCCATATGACGAAATACTCAGAAACTTGACAATCTTGTACGTATTTCGAATGTTCCGCACCTTTCGACCGCTAAAATTTTCTTATGTTATGCAAGTATTTACACAGACGCTACGTGCCAGCTCACGTGAACTTTACTTCTTGATTTTCATTCTTGCTCTTGAGGTGGTGGTTTATGGTAGCCTGGCTTATTACTCCGAACGAAGGACCCCCGAAACTAAATTTATCAATATCCCAGTCTCGTTCTGGTGGGCTCTGGTTACCATGACAACAGTAGGATACGGTGACATGTTTCCAACGACCTTGCCCGGTAAACTGGTGGGTTGTGTTTGTGCTATCAGTGGGGTTCTTATGATAGCACTACCAGTATCCGTTGTGGCCAGCAACTTCTCGTTGTATAATTCCTACGCCAAAGTTAAGCTCAAACTCCCTTCAAGAGGAAAGAAAAATATGGTGGATAATGCCCTTAAAGCTTTGCAGCTTGCCACGCCGCAAACCAGTGTAAGTGTTGCCTCACCGGACGGCGCAAACAGTAATGGAAGAGGTCGCTATTCATCGCTGGTCACCTCAGGGTTTGAACTAGGATTATTGAATTCTACAAAGAAAAGTCCTTCGGAAGAAATGGACGCTTTACCTAACCACGAATCCACAGACAACAGACGATACGGGAGACGCTCGGCGCATTTCTCGTTAAACTTGATTCCGATAAGAGCGCATCCAGAGCTTCCTGAAGGCGATAGTGAATCAGAAGAGAGCACAAAGGGACTGGACTCTAATCGTTTACAACCTGCAAATAATAATGTCACTTAGTCATTTAGTTGCCAAAATGTTTATGATCAAAGTACCACTTGTCTTATAAGGATTCATGAACTGTCACCTATTTGGAAAAAAAAAAACAAACAAACAAACATAAAATCGCTCTCATCAATAAGAATCCTTGGTAGAATATTAGCCATGTTCAGGACTGATAATGAATGACTTGAAACTGAACAGTTTCGTTGATACCGAGTGGTCATACCATACTTTATTTACAGTGAAATGAACAGGAGATCCATACAGTTATTTTTTTGTTTAATCGTTACCATAGAAACTGTCTGTCAAATTTGAAAACAAAGGAGAAGGCGGAGTTGGCGTAGTCTCTAACAGTTTGTTTGTTGTTGTTATTGATGAGAACGATAAGTAAAACGTTCATTCAAAAAGTGGAGGATGTCGGTGAAAGATAAAGGATTCTTTGTATAGAAGCCCATGCCAGCTCTTACTATTATTGCTTTGCCACAAGAGTCTTTTCACCGGCGAGGAAGTTTAAGCCTTGATCGACGCGTGCGAGCGAGAGGTCTGGTAATGATAATTAGTGCCAGACCTCCAACCGGCCCGCTTTGCTAAAGGCCTCGAATTTTCTTGAGAAGGGAAGAGTCTCGCGCCAAAACGTTCGTAATGAAGGGCCTTTACGGAGGCTGTACGTATAGAGACACTGATATAAACTTTCATGCACATTGAAACCCCGATAACTAATCACCGCTGTTCAATTACACAATTTATGGAATACGCCGTACGGGTCGCGGAATAACATGCTCCCGTCGGTTTTTGCGAGCAAAACAATTGCTGGTCTTTGTACTTTGTTACGATGCACAAAATGATGTCATAGCTTATTTTGCATCACTTATGCGCGAACAATTAAAGATGTCGAGGGAACCATGTTGATAAAAGTAAAGAAGGATATATGATATTTTAGGGATTAATGTCAGGATCTTTCCCGCAATTATAGAAGGTTACGCTCGAAAGAAGCAGAAGAAGAAGAAAAAAGAAGCAGTACGTTGAAATTGAACACAATCGGATAACAGCCGATGGAAAGCGGAAATCCGATTTCGTATATCTTTGTATTTCCTATCAACAGAAGTTTAAAACAGAAAATTTGGCAATTGATACCTCGTATTCTGGCCTATTTTACCTAATTTTGTTGACTTTTCTTACTGCAAAGTGAATCCCAAAATTTAAGACCAACTTCAAAGGAGGTACACAGCTTCCCTGTTTCATGGAAAGTAGCCTCAAAGTCTAAATATATCCCACGGAAAGACCAATCAAACGAAATAGGTTCAGAAGTCATGGTTTTGTCATCCGTGGAGACAGTTTTAAGCAAACAATCTTAAAACGTCCGTCGTTTACGAAAGAAACACCTGCAACCGATGCATCTACGCATGCCCGCCAACGGACACTGATATCTTCCTGCGTCAATAAGGCGGTTAATATTTCGTGTTAAAGCTCTTTAGAGTGTCAATAAAGTCACTTGTGAACAGAATAAAAATGCACGGAGAGAAAGCGGCTGATGACAGAAGAGTTTTAGTTTATAAGGTGAGTATGCTTGCAAAATAAATAGTTTTTGCGCACTTCTCAGTATGCAAACTTAATTAGAAGTAGAAGATCTTCATCAGCGTTAGTCTATTGGTTATTTTACCAAAACGATACCATAATCGGAGCATCCTTAAGCTCTTTGAATCCACAACTATAATTTGATTGTAGATTACCAGGTATATAATGAATTTAATCAAGAACTTGCGATAAATGTGTGCCTTTAAATGCAGTGAAGCTCCAAAATACTTTCAATTCTAGAACTTTCTTCCTGTTTAAAACAATGGAAACAATTTAAATGGAAATACGGTTATCTAGTTGCCTGTTGTAAAGTCGCTAACCTGGCGCAGATGGCTTCTGCTATTTAATGTTAAACAAGTGAGTCAGTTTACTGAACCGGGTCCATAACATACGACATGGCGCAGAGATGGGCCCTTAACATACCCTCGTCGTTCAGAATTGTCATCTGTAAGGTAATCTTATATCCAGTTTGATGAGCTAATTCTTTGGATTATTTGTTGTCGCTCAGGGATTACAGGGATACATCATCGTCACATGGTTAGACATCAGTTTCTCGTCAGCAGTCTGCAGGTATGTCACAAGGAATACTATTCAGTATTACTTAGTTCTGGACAAGATAAGGAATCAATATCTCAACAAAGTCACAAATCGCTGTCGGTCATTCTTAAACTTTTTCTCCCTCCAAGGGCTACCATGTCGTATCTCTTCAGTGATAACTCAAACTGATGATACGATTTGTAGACCTTTGTAACATTTTGCGGTAAACTGACGTAAACCAGTACAACACCGTGACTGCCTTTTTCAATACTGGTTTGCGATAAGTGAATCTCTGAAAGAGATATACACTGACGTGCTCTCAGACCGGCTTGATTAGCGAGAATTATCTCTCCGCGTAGCATCCACAGTCACTATAAGCATCACGAACAAAAAATAAGCAAATCTGTTTAATCCCGGCCTTATTATCTGAACAGTGACAGAGAGAGCTTTGCTTTGCTAGGAAATAATATGCTTTTAGTATTTAAAAGTTCTACCCCACGTAGGAGAGCCGGTGACACGCTGGGCTCCGCGAGCGGTTATATATTGTGTTCCCGTCCCCACCCAAAAGTGTGGGATCCTTGGGAGTAACAGCGCTGGCTAAGTAATCCATACAAGGAGAGTGGTAACACTCCTAGTTGGTTCATGACACGGCAGCCGGAATACGCTCTGGCGCCTTGACAATCAATTGGCACCAGGAAATATTTCACATTCGACAATTTTTTTTAAATCTTAAACATGCTGCTTAATCATATTTCGGGACCCAAGTCATGATCCTTTGGTTGGTGCGCTTTGATTTATTCCCCGTTTATTTCAGAATTATTTGCACAATGCAATCAACTGACCAAACTTGAAAACAATTTGGCGGATGAAAATGTCAACAAGAGTGGTGGAGATCAAAAAGCAAAATGAATTGACTCGTTCAAAGGTGTTCTTCAATTGGTTGCTTTCATATACTGGGATGTCAAAGGCTTTGAAATCAATTTCGAAAATTTTACATCCGGATAGAATTAAAGATAAGTCGACATAAATTCAAAATCCTGTGTAAAATAACATAAATACCACAAAGGTAAACGAATAATCATCGTTATGAAGTGATCTCTTTTTTCCTAAACAAACAATGTGTCGGCTGCTTCATGTTGCCTGTATAACAAAATAATTTTTGAGCTAAATTGGACGTATAGATTCAAAAAAGACAATTTTCCATACACTTTAACCATATGCTAAAAAATAAAATTTGAGGCCTTTGTCTTCTGATTTGTTTGTGAGGGAGCTTCTTCCTTAAATTCAACCAAAAGGCTTATAGAATACTCTGTTGAGGCATGGCAAAAATTAGAATATTTCTGTCTGCGGAAAACCCGTTGGCACATACGATTGAACTTCAAACCACTTGATTTTATAACTCGAAACAGAGCTAATGACTTTAGAAATCAACGACGTTGTAAGCCAGAACTAAGCCCACCCTTATGGTTTTGTTGGATGCATGTTTTGCTTTTGGATTCTTAGAAGCATTATCACCCACTAAGCAAAACTTCCTCTTCTTAAACCAAAACATCATGTAAAAAAATAAAATCCCTTTTGTGACTAATTCAATGGTATTTACGTTGTTTCCAACCGTAACTCTTAGCTATACCAAAATTAGCTGAAAACATGGAAGATAGCCTGCAGCGGGTGTCATCCTAAAGTAATTTTCAAGATTTGAACTCCTCTTCGTGACTAGCTCACATTCATAGAACTTTGTTATTATGCAAGTGGACAAAGCCCTCCCATATAATTCGTTATCGTTAGCTCCGAGGGGTGAAGACAGCTTCAACTTGCTAATGAGATTCGTCGACTCACTACAATAAATCGCCCGACTAAAAGAGCTTATGATTCTAAGCAGTAAATAACACAGCTGTCACTGTCGTATATAGGGAAGACAACTTTCAAATCGATTGGATCGCAGCTCAATGCGTCTTTCACCTGGGAATTTCTCGGATAAACGAACAAGGTATTTATTGGCCTCGAAGGAAACCTTTATCATCATATCTACCTTCAAAGATTCCGCGCTATCATTCGGCGTACTGTTTTTTTTTTTTTCATACTCAAGCAAATGTAAGCTGGAACAGACAGGAGATAGTTCAAATTGTTCAAAAACTACTTCAAAACGGAGTCGCTCCGAAATGTTACTCACTCACAGGTAAGATTTGAACAGCATTATTCGATATTTGATGACAGATATGATTCCAGCCGCTTGCAAATTTTGGATTCTAGATTGCTCTGAATTACATTAAGGTTGACAGCCTAATTGTCCCCGTTAATGGCAAACGTCACCAGCATTTTGAAAGAAGCTCGACGCGAATCATTCACTCAACTAAATTTTGCCAAGTTTACTTCTATCGAAGCTGTAATTCTAAGGAAATTATGTGTGTATATAACGTTTATGCTTTATGACTGATTTCCAAATTTGCTAACAAATGTTAATAAATTGCTCTGGTAAATGTTTTCTTAGTAAGGCTGTTTCAAGAGATCGAATGAATTGGTTACAATGCGCACCTAACCTATCAACCCTTTGCTTAAAGTTGGCTAAAATAAAAATAAAAAAGAAATATAATGATTAGAAAGCAAAATGATAAAACTGAGAAGAAAATTTGAAGGGGAGGGTGTGATTATTAAACCAGCTTGTGCTTATCTGATATCAACTTTACAGGAAGTGTCAGCCAGCACCATAGTAAATAAAGGAAATCATCCTTCGCATTCACTTTTTTCCTTTTTTAATGCAAACTCCACGATCATGTGGTAGAAAAAGAATTGTAAACACCCATTGAATATCACACTTTCGAACGAGTCGACCTGAGCTTATTATCGACTTGTTTTGAAACACACTTTAAGCGCAAGTGATTATTTTTAAAACCCAACTGCAGGGGGAAGGACTTCAAAGTCAGGCATTATTTTGGATGATTTTAGTAAACAACATCCGCGAAGCTATAACCTAACAAAACGAAAGACTGGGAGTTGTGTGATATTTTTTCTACGTGAATAAATAATTACTAGTCACAATATGTTTGCATCTTGTGAGGTCTTTCGTAAATTTGAATGTAAACCGCGACCGACAGGACTAATGTTACCTAATATGGCGTTGATTCTGATGCCTAGCTTAATTGAGTCGATTGTGAAAAATTGTAAATTCGGGTTTAGCCTGAGAGGCAATTTTGAAGATGGATCAAAAGCAGACTAAGACTCTTTCCTCACGATACTGAAATACTTCAAACGAAGGCAGCGAACCGGGCGAGAACTGAAAATTTAGTCTTGTGACGCGGCCTCGCTGATACATCGCGTAGAGTTCACTGTCTTGACTTGATCCTTTATAAATTTTATACAGAGCAAACACAAATTAAGTGATCTGAGAATTTAACATACGGCGCAAATATTTTGTTAATGCACGTAAAAATGACAGTCAATAATTCGTTACGATCAGGTAACTGATTATTTTGTTTGCGAATTTTTCTTCATAATTTATTCAGATTTCAAGGTTTTGTCATCCAAGATTTTAAACATTCACTTCGTGCAGTTAACCCGATGATTAAGCTTTTTGCAAGTTAACATTTTTTTCTATGTATGACTTCTTTTGGATGCTACATTTTGATGTGTATTCTGAACTTTTTAAATATAGAAATTAAGGACACTAGAATTCAGCTGAATTTTTGTAAGTATTAGTTACTTAATTGTGGCTCGAAAAAAAGGTTCAGTCGGAAGATTTCGGATATTTTCGGAGAAGATAGGCGGGGCGGAAAAATTAAATCGGTAGGGACGTCATTTGATCTAAAGCAAGATGTAGGCGTACGATACACGATTAAATTACTTGCATATAGATTCAGATGATTATTAATTGCAGGATAAAAGTTTTTTCTCACGTGACAGTAGGTGTACGTTATTTTCAAATTATCAAATTTGTTAAATATAAAACACATCGCTCACAAATTGTTGTGAGTAGAATTAAAGACAAGTTAAATATTTTGGACCAACAGAACGTGAGAAAAAAAATGCGTTTGACCCGAATTAATGCGCTAGAACTGACAGGTGGATGACAAAAGGTCTTGTCAAAGCAAAAGTTGTTTTCTGTGATATAATTGTGAAATATCGCCGTCATCTTCGAACGTCATAAGGTGGACTTTGATTGGTTAATGATCTAAGTGCACCATTTAATAATTTCTGTGAGGACAGCTTGCAAAGAAATTAACAATGATGCAAACGGCTCAAAGGCCCTGGAAGACTTATAGACAGTGCTCTATATCATTTGATAGCATTAGCATAGGCAGCGAGAATGCTTTTCGGTCAAATACAACTCAACAGAACACTCGACGCAAAAAATATCTGTAACTTACTGAAAAGTGCCAGGTTAGTTACGGAAATCTTATTGGTAATGAGACGGTGTCAATTCTAACAGAGAGAATATAATCATCAAATGTAGAGGTATATGGCAAAAATTCTCTCGTACTAATTACGAGCCACCTTGGTCTTTTTTGTATGATATACCAAGAACTGAATAACCATGCCTTCTAGCAAGACCAAGAAGCGCTCCAATAGAATTGTGATAAATGTTGGTGGAGTACGACATGAAACCTTTCTGAGTACGCTGAAGACCATTCCAGATACACGACTGTCTTATCTTGGAGAACATCACACCACAGTCGCTCGTACACCGGAATATGATACCGTGAAGGAGGAGTACTTCTTCGACAGACACCCTGGGGTTTTCACGCAGATCCTAAACTTTTACCGTACGGGGAAGCTTCACTGCCCTTCAGATGTTTGTGGTCCCCTATTTGAGGAAGAACTCAGCTTCTGGGGTATCGATGAACAGCAGGTAAGCTGCTCTTGTAAACACTGTCTGGTGTAAATTAATGATAAACGGGAAATATTCTAATTCTTGAATGAAAGACCTTTCCCAAAGGTACTAAGTTATCGCTTGTTTAAAATTTAGGTTCGTAGATACAGATGCAGACGGATAGTAATGTAGTAAGTGCTTGTGACTTAATCATTCTTTTTCGGTTCTGTTTTGTAACTTTGAGTTCATAGTTCTATTCAACTGACCGCCTTTTCCTTTTCTTTGAAATTAGAATTATTAGTAAATTGTTTCGTTCACACTAAAATGAACAAAATCGCCCCCAAATATTACTAATTGTTATGAAAACGCCGTAACTTAACGCTTTACCGAGAAATATAGCTTTTAGAATCTTGATGGAAATAGAAACTATTTAGTGAAATAATTCCCGTCGATAATGAGGAAAAATGGCGTCTGTCACCAAGCCACAGCGGTTAGTGGGCATAATGCAAACTCTACTCCAAAGATAAATATTTTGCTATTAGTAAACAAAAATTAAGGACTCAAAATCGATCCGTAAATCGTACAGCATGTAGCTGACGTATTTTCTTATAATACATTAAAAGACAAAAGCTGATGTTTATTTTAATCTGATGTGATGTTCGACTCGTCCATGCATTTAGCTGGGTTTTCCTTAGTCGGTTGAATCTTGCAGTGAAGTGAGTCCTGAAAAATCGAGCCCGGATCGTGATTGTTGTCAATTCACCATCTAACAGCATAAGTACCTAAAGCGGGTGTTACCTTGCTTTTAAAAATATCTTCCTGTGTTTGTGGGGTCTCTATAGATAGCTCCCTCGAAGGTTTTTTAGAAATGTACTCGCTGCCTCATCGTTGTCATTTGAGGACAAATATCAGCAGCCAAAATAAAGGAAAATACCAGTATGCTTTATTTTCATGGCGTCTATTGTACTTAAGGGACAAAACATTTTTGGAATAACACAACAATCATATAGCGTGTTGCGCCCTCCCAAACTCATTAATAAAGCTTCTTTCAAAATCGACTTTAAAAGGAACTACACAAGCCATTGTGTATTACTGTACGCCTTAAAACTCCTGCTATTTATTTTGGTTTCTGTTTACTCTCTCATAAGCTCAAACGCTTTTTCGACACTGTTTTGCACATACCATCTCATGCATTCATTTTACTCGGGTAATAGGCTTTGTATAATACATGCATTTATTCTGCTGCCAACGTAGACATATTCATAACAAGGGATTTAATTTTTTTTGAAGCAGGAGTCAAGGAAACTTTTATTTTCTCACTTTATCGCTATTTTTGCGCGAACTAACAATTCGTCAACTGAACAGTTTAACGCCTAAAACGCATTATTATGTTGAAAAAAAAAGATTAAGAGGTGAAATATATACGCTTTGGAACTTTCATTAGGAATTAAAGGGTCATTTATGTGTAAATTAGCATCAGGCTTGGTATTGCACTTTAGTGAATTTATGTGAAATTCATTAGCAGCAAAGATAAGTTGCAGACGAACGTATTTTCTGTTGTTATTGAAATTGCCAACTGAAGGCACGTTGGAACCAATAATTTTATGTGGACCTGTGCAAAAACTCATTTCGCACTGCAATCAAGCTGTCATAAGTTCAGTTTCGCTTCGGGAAAACTAAACCACAATAAGTACACCTGCTGTAGGGTAAAGAAAACATAATCCTACGGTTTATGGCACAGGCGACAGCTTAATGACAGCAAATTCGAATTCATTTTGAATATTGTAGACCTTGAGCAACAAAACATCCTGGGAATAGGACGCTATCAAAATGAAAATTTAATCACAAGCAATATAAATGGAACCTCCGCTCTGAGTCATGATATCAAGCGCAGCCAGGCAATGAGTATTCTTCTCAATTAGGCAACTAGTTACCATAACGAACATGTTGTGACCATTGAATGTAATTATGCCACATACATAACTTTTCTCAGTTCGTGTTACCGAGAAAAAATGCTTCAAATGACTTTCACTTATTGAAGAAAACAAAATCCTTTGAAATAGTTGCGTCATGTACACAACTGCCACGTCCTGCTTACATCTCATCAGGGTATAATGGTTTTTACGTAAGATTAACTTTGTGAGCTACCTTAATCAGCAAGAAGAGCTCTCTTTCACGCACTTAACAGCGGAAAAGATATTGAAACCTTTTGTAGTTTGCAGACAATTAGACAATTATTCCATTGTGACATAGCGTTGTTCTTATCACAAGACATAACGCACAAACTGTCACCGCGCCACATTGGCTATGTAACATCTCACAACAAGAGAAAATAATAGGACAATTATTTTGAGTCAACAAGCACTCGTGAAATTAATTTTTATACATTTCTAAGCCATTGTGGTGACGTAAGACTTACCCGGCGACATCTCTCCCACCCACACATGATCGATAGACAATCATCCATTCCCTTTACGTCATTATTTCTCTAAATCATTTCTAAATCTAATTTCAATTATTTTTTCACGAACACAGGTGGAAACCTGCTGTTGGGAGAATTATAAGCAACACAAAGAAAAGCAAGAAAAATTAAAATATTTCAAGCTTCCAGGTTACGAGGAGGACCCTGAGGAGAGATTTCTGTCCGAGGATTCGGGACTTTTCGAGGACGTTGATGAAGTAAAATCATGGTGGTCTAGGTATCAGCCCAAGATCTGGAAGAGCCTCGAAGAACCTTACACGTCATCCTGGGCAAAGGTAGCAAAGTGGTATTTTAATATACAAGTTTACAGCTGTACCTAAATATCAAAAAAATTATTGTGTCCTCAATAACAAAAATTTTGAATATACGTAACCTATGGCCGTGACAAATATTGACGCAGGGATAAATTGCCAGCTGTATTTGGGTTGCTTTCATGAGCTTTGAGCTGCTTTACTATGAACTTCATCCCTTCAAGTCTGTTGTTTTCTCACTCGGTAAAACACTTGTCGCATGGAGGGAAAGCAACGTTAGCGAACACTTCACTGACGTATGAATGGTGAGGGTTGGGTCGAGACACACCGGCCTTGTTTTGTCGAACTGTCTCATGCAAATCTCTTTTCCTCTAATAAACCCACACTTTTTACCAGTGCGTTTAAGGAGATTGTTAAAATAATATTGCTTCCATCGATAATGTTTCAGATTTTTACCACATCTGATGGAATAAATGACGCTACACTTAGTATTGAACGCATACTAACAGAAATACAAAATTACTCTTCCTTGACAGCTGGTGGGAATTGTCTCGTTTGTGGCATTCACAGCTTACATTATCAAATTCTCGTTATCAACCCTGGAGTATTTCAGCGACAAGACTGCTTCTCAATACATCGCTTTATCAGTGACACACCTCGTATGTATCTCGTGGTTCACTATGGACTTTGCTCTTAGGGTCCTGTTTTCGCCCAATAAGCTCGCTTTTGTCAAAAGTCCCTACACGTGGACAGATTTGATACCTCTGGTGTTGTTATACGTATTCTTTTTCCATCCATCCATGGAGGAGATACCATTTTTAGAGATGCTTGTCATGTTAAAAGCTGCGCGTATTTTCCAGCTGTTTAAACTGTCATACGTTCTCCAAGTGCTTGTTAATACACTGAAGGCCAGTTCCCTCGAGCTGTGTCTCCTGCTGGTCATTACTGGCTTCGTTATGGTTGTGTTTGCAAGTATTGTGTATTATCTGGAAAGATATGACTTTGATAGCGACTTCAGAAGTGTCCCTGAAAGCATGTGGTGGGCTGTCATCACTATGACAACGGTTAGTACATTTCTGACATATTCAAAATAGGTCGAGCCCTTAATGAAACTCTTAATAGAAGAGACGGAGGGTTATTAAAAGAACTGTTCTATATTCAATGCATTTGTTATGGTATGTAACGTAATGTTTCTTTCAATTTCCAGGTCGGCTACGGCGAAGTACATCCTCGCACAGGGACTGGAAAGATCGTTGGTAGCGCATGCGCAATATTCGGGGTGCTGGTCATTGCTTTACCAGTATCAGTGGTTGCAAGTAACTTTTCCCTTTTTTACACATACGCCAAAGCGAGGCTCAACCTACCGCCTAAAAAGAGGCGTATAGCTTTTTCTCATGCTCTTACGTCCATGAGTAACCAGAGATCACAAGAGGGACCTGAAAACAGCACACATGCTAACTTTACATCACTGTGCAGCGAGAGACAAACTGAACGAAGCTTTCCGTCGGAGATTTCAATAAGTTGTTCCGTAACTCCCAGAGGAAGCCTAAAGAAATCCTCTTTTTGGTCGCTACGTTCGATGTCCAAACTACTGAGACCGAAGAGACGATCCAACGTGAGTCGGAGCAAGTCTTTGAATTCTGTTCTTTCAGATTACAAGTCGATGAAGGAAGCACCCGCAGAAGGTATTACGTTAAAATTCGAGCCGCCTTCTAGAGTACCTTCCGTTGCTGATATAGCAAGAGACCAACCAGAAGGTATTTATCGGGATTGCATCTTCTATTTTTTATTGATACCGAGTGTTAAATCTCGTAACCTTCTCTTTTTAATCATGCATTTATCATCAATTTTTACTCAATGCTGGAGCAAATCTTGGCTACTCTTCCACCAAACGAAGTTTATGGAAATGAAGCTGGTTTGATTTGTTGTATGCCTCTTAATGAAGTGATAGATGATATCTTTCAATGAGGGACAAAAATCCCGACAGCCCCCGAAAGGAGTCTATCCTACTGCTAAGCATTGACCGAGTCTCCTGTGGCTAAGCGTTAGGGCATCTAAAGTATTTATTAAAAGGTCGTTGCCTTCTGTTGAGAGCTCTCGAGATTTAGACCGTTACGTAAATGAATCAACACTTACAATGTTCTTAAGGTCCTTTAGACTGATATGGTTTAACTTTTGGACCCATTACAGGAGAGAACACTCTGCTTCATGTGCCAGCGGAGGAAAGAAGAAAACATTCAATGAGAGATTCTTTAAGGGAAATCTCAAGGCCATCCGCACTGATAAACAAATCACTATACCCACTCCACCTTAGACGGGGAGCCGTGTCACCAGCCTCATTCAGTCTAAAGAGTGCGTCCACAGCTTCTAGTTTAAACGCACTTCCAAGAGGTTACAATGAGCTTTACAACGCACTTAGTGGAAAAGGACCTATTATTCTCTTGTCAGATCAAGCCAGCGTGCAAAGCCTTTGCTCGATCCACTCACGAATGACTTGTTCGTGTTCAAGTCTGAGGAGCGCCGGAAGTGATGGTACGATTCCCGATGTGATTGGTGAGAACCGAACGCGCACAGGTAGTGATGGAAATTTTCCGTTAAGTCCCACCGAAAAGGCTGACGGGATACAGGTAACATTAACAGTACCCGTAGAGTCTCGTGGTAAGCGAAGAGATAATACCGAGAGCCGTGACAGCGTCAAGGAGGCCGACTACAATCCCCTCGCACTGAAAGAACACAGCGTCAACGAGGCCGACTACAATCCCCTCGCACTGAAAGAACACAGCGTCAACGAGGCCGACTACAATCCCCTCGCACTCAAAGAACACAGCGTCGAGGCCGACTACAATCCCTTCGCACTGAAAGAACACAGCGTCAACGAGGCCGACTACAATCCCCTCGCACTGAAAGAACACAGGAAATGCAGAAAGCACGATCACAAAAACAAAAGCGATGAGGATGAGTTTGTACCAGTTGAATTTATGACGATACCAAATGAAGAGCCGACGAGTTACGATGGAAACCTTGGGATCATTTGTCAGAAAAATACAGTCGAATCACAAAACATGGATCAAATCAATTTAAAATGGCAGCATAATCAGCAGCAAACAAGTCCTCCTAAGCCTATTGTGGAGGAAAGAAGTCGGCCAAACAAGGATAACCTCTCACGAGAAGATGGTCAAGGAGATGATAACATGCCAATCGAGAAAGTTATCCAAGACACTAATTCACCAATTAAACCTGTTCCAGTGATAGGGCGGGCCGTGTCTGCCTTTTCTATCATGGAATACAACATTGGTAAAAACATTCCGTCATGTAACGAAGGAAGCCAACCAGTGGAGGATAACACAACTCGTAACGACATTGAGCGCAAAACTCCTAAGCGACGACACAGTGCCTTCACTCCATGTCATGACAACACCACACCACGTGGGGGACATCTGAGCACAAGTTTTATGAAAAACCACGTGAATGAGCGTGAACCGCTAATTAATGGAAATATTATGCGGGCTTATGATTCTATTAAAGAAAAAGAATTAGGAGACAACGACAACTCGCAAACCATCGACGATAAAGATATTCAAAACCCGAAAAGGATGAGGAAAAGCGGCGTAAGTTCTTGTTACTTTGAAACAAAATCTGAAATTCATAAAAGTATTCCATCATTGGAGGAAAGTTTAAATATGACTAGTAAAAGTTTTGCAGACGAATGTTCGAACCAAGAAAGAACATTTCAGTCTTTGCAACCTTTTTCGTCAGACACGGAATCAACAGACTCGGAGTGTAGTCCTCTCCCCATCGCAAATGCCGAACACGAACATGACAAAATCAGGACATCAAGGGTCTAACAAATTTTTTCAGTTTAATTCTGCCTGTATTTTCCCTGTTTGTACACGTAATTTCCAATACAAGTTTTACTGAATGCGATCAAAAATGAAAAATTTTTTTTTTCATGTAAATACCTTTCGTTGGATAACAACAACGCGCCGATTATGGTAATATGTAGCAACCATGATTAAATAAGAAAAAAATATATTCGCGTTGGACCTGGTCATTTTGTAAATTGAGGAAAGAAAGGACATCATTTTCAACAAGCAGCTTTTATACTGTTGTAAGGCTTGGGTTACAATATAATGATAAAAAGAACAGACCAAAAAAAAATCAGAAAAATTAAACGAAGGTCAGTGCTATTTCTCCATATCATATGACCCGTATCATATGACCCGTATCATATGACCCGTATCATATGACCCGTATCATATGACCCGTATCATATGACCCGTATCATATGACCCGTATCATATGACCGGTATCTTTAGCAAAAATAAAGGAGTGATTAGTTTCATTTACCTGTTTTTTCCTCTAAAGGAACGGTCGAGGTGTGTTTCTAAACGATTTCCTTTCAATTTAAAATTATAACACAGGGCCTCCGCTGATGTCGGGATTAAAAGACTGATAGCGGTCACTGTCTCTAACCATGTGCCAGTATCGATAATTTATTGCAATACATTATCAAAGGGGAGCCCTTAAACATTACCAAGATAATATTAGGTTTATCTCGGTCGTCATTTTGAATATATTAAAAACGAAATAAAAAACATGTGAACAGAAATTGTCCAAGAAAATGATCAGATTCTTGTAAAAAATTCTAGTAATTGACTCTTATCTTTGCCAACATCTTTAAGGGTTTCCATCAAAATAGCCCACGGTAAGGAAACTACCGCAAACTGGATTAAAGTTACTGCACACCATCTTCCTTCATTTTGAGTTCGGCCCCAGGCCCAATCCAACTGTACACTACTACTCATTTTGAAAAAGGTATGCCCGCCAGAGCTACCTGCAATATGCGATGTAACTTGACATTCACCTTTGGCGGAGCATGGCAATCCAGGATTTCTATTCTCTCGTCTAATCGGCTGTTTATTCCTTTCAGTTCCTTCCTGATATCCTCCATTTCACGATTAAAAATTTCCGACCGCAGAGCACGTTTTTCCTGGTCGCGCTTTAGTTGCTGATAAAACGTGTCTTTTTTTCTTTGCTTTAGCAGCTTGTTCTTTGCCAGTTTCTTGTGATCTTTTTTCAACTCTTTGATCGCTTCCTCTCGACTGTTTGCAGAGACTCTCCTTCTTCTGCCCTGACTTGTTTGTGAAATCCTGGGCAATGTATCCGAGGAAAGTTTCTCCTTCGTTGCTTTTGAAGTAGTATCGGTTCCACTTAAATGAAACGAAAGCTCTTCAGAAAACATTCCAGCGAATGAATTTCTACGTAAAGTTGCTGAACCGTTTAAGAACGTTTTCTCATTTTCATCAGCTGGACTTGGCGGAACTGTATAGGACGATCCCTGAGGAATAGCTAAATAACTGACCGAAGACGACACTACTGGGCTTTCGTCTCTATCCACAAGTTTGACATCTGTAAGCGCTGAGCTTTCCTCCTCAGTAATTGCCACTATGCTGGGCTTTTCACTTGTTTGCTCTCGCTCGGTACCAGCGCCTTCGTTCTCGATGTTAATCCTCGGAGTTCGTCCCTGAGGCTTCTGATCTACGTCAGGTGTTCTTATGTACTTGCTGTAGTTTTTTATGACATTTTCTGCCAGCGAGAGCCTCCGGTTTAATATTTGGGAATGAGCGTCTGTGGAACCGATGGTGTATTTCTTTTCAGTCTCCATTCCAGTGAACGGTGTCTGAGGCGCTGACAGACGCCGCGTGGATGGAGACGGGACGTAGCGAGAACTTGGTGGCGACGTCTCTGGGGCTTTATTATTTTTGTTATCGACTGACTTTGAAAATCTTTGTTCAGGGCTCGCCGTTTTCAAATAAACATACGTTTCTTCCTCTTCTTCTTCGTCTTCATCTCCGCTGAGTCCGTCGCTATCACGCCAAGCAGTTTTCTCACTCGGCTTTTTCTTTATAAAGCTCTTGAAGCCTTCTTCGGAATCGATAGATTCGAAAGATTCCTGTCCAGTCTTTGCCAACCTCTCACGGAGCCTTGCCCAAGCAGCAGCTGGCTGATCCGACTGCTGATGAAATTGCTGGCGCACCAAACTGCGTACATAGTTACTGCTTCTTGACAAATTCCCTAAATGAGTCATTGATATTCTCTCAGAAGCCCAGTCGCCCTTGGTTTCGCTCATTCTTCTAAGAACTGATCACACCAACGGTGAAAGCTAAAGCGATGTTTGGTTACTAAGGCAGGCAGGCAGGCAATCAAGGTAATGATCATCGAGGCAGCAATCAATAACACTGCCACAGAGAACTTCCCTCAAACAAAAAATTTGATTAACACGCTGTGCAATTGCGGTAATTTCTCTAAAGCACTCATCCAATTAACTATACCCGTGCTTGTTATATCTACACTGTCCATATAAAGTTATCCACTATTAGCCCGAAAGTATAAACAATTTGGGCAATTAAAATATGACACAAATGAATCTTCGTTGACAACACTAATTTCCTCCGAACTCATATTTTGCGGTTTTCGAAGAGATAAAGATATAATTGCATTGTTTATGGTAACGATTTTTTTTATAGTTGTTTATAAAGCTGCTTTTATAAAACTAAAAAAATTTCATTTAACTCCAAAACAACGCGCTTTGAGAAACATCGATTTTGAGGTAAATACAAAAGTGTGTTAAGTTTGTAAGGACTAATGTGAGCTTGAAGAACGTTCTTTATTTTGGTGAATAAAGTTGAAACCATGGCACCTCAAGATTTCATGTACTAATATCAAACTTTCTCATCTCTCAGTGGAAAGTTGACCTATAAATATGAGACACCTAGAGACAAACAACATTACATTGTTTCAAACGATGCAGTAACTACGTATGATGCACGATCCTCGCAGTAGATAGCGCTATTTATGCAATAGCGAAAATCAGACCTGAAAAAAATCAGGCCTGTACGGGATTCGAACCACTGACCTCTGCGATACTACTGCAGCGCTCTACCAATTGAGCTAACAAGCCAACTGGGAGCAGGCCGTTAAGTTGATTCGTAATAAACGCGTGAAAGTGATAAATCAGATACAATGAATATATGAAGTTCATATATTTCACTTTCACGGGTTTATTACGAATCAACTTAACGGTCTGCTCCCAGATGGCTTGTTAGCTCAATTGGTAGAGCGCTGCACTAGTATCGCAGAGGTCAGTGGTTCGAATCCCGTACAGGCCTGATTTTTTTCAGGTCTGATTTTCGCTATTGCATGAATAGCGCTATCTACTCCGAGGATCGTGCATCATACGTATCTAATACCGCAGTTCAAAATATATGAACTTCATATATTCATTGTATCTGATGCAGTAACTCTTGGTCATGCTGTGACTTCAGCTACAAGCCGCCACAGGCGTCTACAATGCAGTACTTCGAACAAATGAGCGAAATAAATAGAAGAACAATAATTCTCCCATCGTCTTGTCCATGTAAAAAATAACAATATCAAAGGGGGAGGATCCGATACGAATACGTAAGAAACTTCCGACAAAGTTAAATGTTTTATTTCTTCTTTTACTTCACAATTGTTAGAATTACTGATAAAATCGAAGGTGAAATAAGATTTAAATATGTTCTGACATATTAGGACAAATGATTTGTGCGTGCCAAAAAACTGCACTGAATTCTTGTGTAATTCACCTCTACATCATTTCTGAAACAAAACGAAAAAAACTTCCTCAAACATATACAAGTGGCAGAGAAAATTACACAGAAAGTCTACCAGCTTCTACGGTTCTATCACTGAAAAGGTTAGTCACTCGAATCGTGTATATAATCGAGCCACGTGCGAATGTGTTCAGCATTCACAATGCCATAAAGGAAATTAAGAATTCTCTGCAAACCATTGCGAAACAATTAATGTAAACAAGTGTGTGTATGAATGCGGCTACAATTAACTTCAGAAGACTTTTATGGAGCAGTTTATGACTAGCGGACACCAAGATTCCATTAGACATTCTACTAGATAAATAACAATAGCCATTAACGGAAAGTACGATGAAACTTTAAATACAGTACAAAGCTATAAACATAGAAGAATATACAGAATATGGCATCGTTACAATAAATGCAATCGTTTAAAAATGATTCAAAAGTTTCTAATCGAGTTATATGAATAATTGCGTCAGAATTTGCTCGTTCAAAATCGATTCAAAAAGTGAAAGTTTTAGCACTACAACTCCGTTTGAGATGCACATTTAGCATAGTCCTTTCTTTCATTGCTCTTACGGAAAACGCCCGACCAGCTTGATTCTTCCTTTATATCCTCGGGAAAATTAAATTCAGGTTTCTACAACTAGTAGATCTGTTTCTGTTGAGTAAGTCATCTCAAATGTATATTTCAGGGTATTTCCACTCTGCCTTTTAAAAAGCAAGGTGCACTCATTTATAAGTGATTGTGAAAAAAAGGAACTCACTTTAAAATGCTAACCAAACTAACTAAAGATACTGTTCTTTCGGCAAGATTGTCTGTCAGTTAAACATAAATAGAGAAAAAACTTACCGTTTTGATCACGGAATCTATATTTCCTTGATACAAGGCTTATCGTATGATTTTCTCGTATACGTCTTTTGCTTGTATTTTCTGTAAGGTCTGTTGAAGAAAAAGATTGAGGATAAGATTTTCAGAGATAATTCCTGGCCCCCTTTCACTATAAAAATTAAATTTGGCTGGTAATGGAAGTAAGCAGTCACACAATAACTTAGTTCAGATGAACAACTTTTTCCTACTCAAACCCCTAATGAGCTACTCAATCAAGTCCTTGATTTAAAACTCGATAACCTCCGAAGTAAAACAGTGGAGAAAGTTGCCAACTTACTTGACAGGGAGTCTTGTTTCAATGATGTTTCTTCGCTGAAGACTCTTAAATCTGTCTTCAAATAAGTTTCCTTCTTGCTGTGAAAAGAGCGACATAACAGCTTGAATGAAAAAATTTTCGTAAGTGTTGGACTTAAGTAATAATTGAGTTTCAGAGTGAATGTTCCACCTATCACTCGCTCACTAACTGATTCAAGTAGGTTCTTTTCGAAGATATCAATCCAAAAAAGAAAAGAAAAAATAACTGGGTATTTTAATCACACTTAATGACCACAGTTGTAGGCGATCCAACCTTTAATGTGCGGAGACTTCCGGACAGCTCTGCACTTAGTTGAATCTCACAATCTGGTGATTCATATCTGAAGTTGCAGTTAAGTAATCAAATAAGACTTCTTTGTTTACTGATTAAAATGTACTCCACTGCATCAAACATTAGCATTTATCTGAGTCTTTTGTTGCAGTGGCAATCACTTGCTCTGAAGGCAGGGAACACAACCTCATTGCTAGCCACAGACAGTGAAGCTGGGTGGTATTCAGTACAAGTAATATCATTTAATACAATTATAATATTATTGCTAAGGCTATTCCATTCAATAGAGGTACATGTAGGATACTTGTGTCTGCTGAGTCTTTTTGGTTTAATCAAAGAACTTGTCTCTATTTCTTTCTTCTCCCTCCTTTTTTCAGCTTCCTCGTCAGCTATCTTCATTTCTTTCTTCAGAGCTTTTAATCTATTATAAAAAATGTTTCAAGGGTCCAGTAATCAAGACTGAAAAGCATTCTAAGATTTACGTAATTTGTGTGATGGTCAAGTAATAAGTAAAGTCTGTTTACGAGCCTAGTGGCCCATTAGGCCGGTGCTTAACTCCGGTTTTTGTAGCATGAAGCGACCAAGAGTATTTCTACTTCCCCCTGGATGGGATGCCAGTCCATCGCAGGGTTACCCCCCAGCATTAAATTGCCGGTACCCATTTATACACCTGGGTGAAGAGAGGCACTGTGAGAGTAAAGTGTCTTGCCTAAGAACACAACATAATGTCCCGGCCGGGGCTCGAACCCAGACCACTCGATCCGGAGTCGAGCGTACCTACCATGAGGCCACCGCGCCTCCACGGCTCAAAGTATTGTCAAGTAATGCACAGGGTTTAAATATTAAATGGGAGGACGCACAATATTCCTAGATGATCTTCATCTGTTATTAGTACAATTTTTCATCAAAAGTATTATATGAGGTTCATATTACGTGAAATATGTAAAGGAGATTCAATGAAAATGCGATCACAATTCCCTACACAAAATAACAATTAATTTTGTTTAACATAATAATTGTTAATACATTCAAGCACACATATCAGCTTCCACCAACCTAAAAATCTCATTTTGTTGCATCTTTTCTTTCCTTTCTGTCTCAAGTCTCTTCAACTAAAAGACATATATCAAGTTTTCATGAGCATAATGGATCAGATACTGTAATCACACTTGTGCCTTTATCTTTCCCTGTAATATTTACAAACTCTGAGTAATGACAAGATTCCAGTCTTGGGCCATTTCTGCAAACTCTTAGGGTAAGAGTTAATTTAACAAAAGACCACTATAGAATTTACTCATTAACTTACTTCCTCTTGTTTCTCTTTTTCTTTCCTCCTCTGCTGTTTTGTTTTTCTGTTGAAAGCTCTCACGGGTGCAGCAAGGGTACTTTCATAATCACTTTCATCAGCATCGCCCTCTGCATCATTTTCAGCAAATAGTCCTTGACTCATCTCTTCATTCCATGTTGGCTAAACATCACAAATTTGAAGTAGTTCAATGGATTAACTTAGCATCTGAGCTACAAACAAATGCTAACTTGAACATGAAAATGAAGGTAAAATCTATGGTGACTAATCAGAAAGAAAGACTTGTGTAACAATCCAAGACAAAACTATTATAATACATGTATAACCATACTATAAAAGTTTTTTGTATTCTACACCAGCCTCTGTATCACTAGGGTCGTAATATCGTTTTTGATTAAAAAATAATTTTTTAAATTGATGCTAATGAACTCTATTTCATACACATCATTTTGCCATCTCCACCCGCAAATAGCAAAAGCTAGACGAGGCGGGCAGAGAGGTAAGGTTACAGCAGTCATAACAGATATTAGTATAATTTCAGAGCTGAACAAAGAGTTTCCAGCAATCTGACTGGTCGAGCGGTTCCTTATATGACGCTATATAAACCGCTCCGCGCGGTTTATATAAAATGTTAAACTAAAATGTTAATAAATGTTACTAAAATTTTATGATTTTAGATATTTCTCTGTTTTTCAGCTCTGAAATTATACTAAAACAATTATTCGCCTCAGGTTCGGTGAATATTGTCACATAATCCCCTCGACTTCATCTTGGGGATTATTCGAGAATATTCACCTCGCCTTTGGCGAATAATTGTTAAATATAATAACTGTAAAGTAACTAACTAACTAACTAACTAATAATAATTGTAAAGTAACTAAATAAACTATCTGGATAAATAAGAATTACTAAAAAACAAGCTAACTAAAAGGTTACAAAATATATAGTCTTATAGAATAATATTACAATCAAATTTACTCCTAAGAGGACCTATCGATTATTAGTACATTGATTCAAGGATACAGAATTTGCCTTTTCTTGTAGAAGAATGGGCACTTCAACATAATCGTCCTCTGTTTCCATTGTCAAGAGCAAAAAGTCACGAGAATTTTTCTTAAAAGCTCCTTTAGAGCTAGCTTCACAAAAAAATTGAAAATTTTTTACTCTTGATGATTACCAGATTAGCTGCCTCCTCTGCAGTCAAGAGCTTCACTTGTCTTTTCAGTTTCTCTATTTCTTTCACTTTTCTTAACTCTACATCATGGGCCAATTGAAGCAGAGACTGAAAGTAAATTCACAACATTGATGAGGGAAAGATATATTGCTGTGTTTTCCAAAGGAGGGAATCAAAGCCATATGCAACGAAGGGCAGAGGGAGTGGGGGTGCACAATTCTTCAGTAGAAGGAATAAATCCAGATCATTGTCTACTTTAGGGTCTATTGGGTGAAACCGCTATATTTTTAGTAATTAATCTTTTGGAATGGCACATAAAAAATTCGAGACTCATATTTGGCTGGTGGTTCAATAAAAAGTCAAATCTGTCATGGGTTAGCAAACTGTCAAGTGATGATCTATTTATGATGTCAAGATCACTCTCCTCAAATAATTCCATTTCAAAGTTCTGGAGAACATCGCTCCTTCCCCTTAGAGTGTAACACAAAGCAAAAAAGGTGACATTATCATGACCAAACTACCCACAAAACTACCATACCTGCCTAAGAAAGCTCAAATTTTATATCACAATTATTATTGATTTTCTCTGGGGTCTGCCTGAAATAACTGTTCCCTTGACCGTTTCCTGTACTGTGAGTAACATTTCACTGGACCTGCCTTAGTAAACGTTGCTCTAAATTTGTATTATTTTATAACAGGAATGCTCTTTACCTGATGATCTTCAAAAGTTGGATTGTATGATGCACCAGGTGAACAAACTTCAACAGCTACTAACTTAGAAGTCTTCCTGTTGATTGTCTTTGGTTTCTACAAATATTAAAAGAATTATATAATTAATTGAGCAAGAAAGTGTCCCAAAAAGACAAGAAAAAATTAATCTGCAATTTAAAATGAAAAGAAATGCCATTACCCTAACTTCAATTCTCTTAGTAGTTGAGAGGAAATGTTCATCACCTGTTGGAATATCTTCAGACATGAATTAAAAACAGAATAATCAATGCCATTTACAACATGAACTTCAATTACAGTATCTTAAAAGCCAAATCATACCAAAAACATGTAAGAAGCATAAAAATTAATCTTATCATAGCACATGTTTGCACCAAGGATCTATTGTGTGCCACATGATTTCATAGTCACATAAAAGTTTTTCCACCATTTCAGCATCTGTAAAATTGACTCAATAACATATTCTACAATTATTATATGAATATATCATATAAATCTATTTTCTAGCACAACCTCTCTCATACTTATGTATCCCAAAATTTTCAAAACATTACTGTGAATTTAGGTCAACATAATTTAGTAGTACACAACTTTAATTCACATCTTCCTTTATTTCTTAATCAACAGAGAAAAATACATATCAACTTAGTTTGTGTTCTTTTCACCTGTATTCCATTTCAACCTGCAAAAATGTTCATGAATATAATAACACCCATAGTAAGTAATATCTATTCACTGATTACCTTGTGTTCCCCATAGATCATAGACTGCCACTGTTTTGGGCTTGTTTCGATTTATCTGAGCTTTAACAAGTTTGCCTTTCTCCTCTTCAACTTTAGAATCAGTAGATGAGTTACTGAAATCTTTCCTCTGCTTGCCCTTTTGAGGAACTTTTCTTTTCTTGCTTCCAATTGGTTTAATTTTGCTTTCAGGTAAAAGAAGCTGATCAGCTTTCAGGATTTTTCGTTTTCTAGATCGATCTTTGGATTTGCCTGAACATAAGATTGACACACACATAAACAAAAATCTGCATGAGGATGAATTAAATTCACTTATTTCAATACACTCAATCTAATCAAACTGCAGGTGGCTTTCTAATTCAAGATGAAGAGCTTTTACTGCTTATTAGAAGTAGCTAATCAGAATGGCTCATTCATAAGGAGAATTTATTATCTCAGTCTTACTTTGTGAAGAAATTTTGTGTTGTATCTGTTCTAGTGTACTTCTTGCATGAGTATCAGTAAAATCAGGGAGGAAAAATGAGTTCAATATTTTTTTTAATTGAGTCTGACTACTGAAGTGGTCAGTCCTAAATGTTGGCAATGCCTCCACTGCATTGAGTCTAAGCCTTTCCCGGCACCATACACTGAGTAATGACAAAAATCTCATGAAACTCCCTTACTCAGTGGGTGGACCTTAAAATCCTCTTAGCATTCCTTAATACTTCAGTGTATGACTCTACATCCAAAACCTCAATCACAAAGACAGTCCAAAACAATGTTACAGATGCCTTAATGAGACAGCCAATTCTGATTGAATTTCCATTATACACACCAGAGCAAACCAGAGGCCATGGAAAGATGATGATACAGATCTATTCACAACAATGTTCAATATTCAATCCTGCTTTATATACTTATACTGCATTCATTTTACTGTACCTTCAGTACTTTTTCTCTCTTCAGCTTTGTTGTCCAGAAAATACAAGCCCTCATCTGGTTTCTCAGACACTGGACCACTGGATAATGAAGGAATATCATAAATGATTGTTATAGTTCGTGACAACTTGGAACTGAAACACTGACTACCATATTTACCCATGTGTAATATGCACTTTATTTCTATGAAAATAACCATTAAAATTGCACTGCATATTATACATCGTGCATCATACGTAGAGATTCCATTGTTTGTCAGGCATGTCCTAATTTGCATACATTAAAAACACAACAAAGAAAGTAACACATTTAAAGCTTTAACTAAATTGCTTATTTTCAATGAAAAATTCTAGGTGCATACTAATTTTCTGCTCTCAAATCAAGAGGAAAGACAAAATTGCTGACTATTTTCACAAGTGTGCAAACAGGTATGTGGATCAGATTTCAAAGTGAATATGGAAATTTGGCCGTGTGTGAAGAAATCTCAAGTTACATGGAAATTTTCAATGAGAAAGTAAGATGAAAGTGAGAAAGAAATATTTTGGGACAAAAGCTTTATTTAAAGCAGTTCTTGATTTTCTGTTCTGAGCAAAAAATGTGCAAATTTCTTAGGTGTATAAAGCCCACGCGGTGGAATTCAAGGTGGGTATATTGTTGTTTATGCTAAGTGTCATGTAATGTCTGATTACGATAAAATACAAAAATACAAATATTAAAGCAAAAAAAAAACTTTACGGCCAGAAAATTGCATAGTGTTATGTTGAAAATTCTAAACATACAATGATTTGACAGAAAATCTTCAATACTTTTCAGACATATTGTTGTGCTAACATAATATTTACCAGGCCATGGAATCTTTAAATTAGTTAGGCCTCGCTTGAAATCCTAAAGCTTGGTCTCAATAATGTCAGAAATAACTAAGTAGCAAAAGATATTAGTGTTAACTTGAACTACTTGCAGAATAAGACATCACGTCTCAAGTATCACATTCGACACACATATAGAAACTGTGAAAATAAAATAACAATGCTTTAAGTCACACTCTGTGATCGACAGAGTGTGACTTATGAGATAAAATGTATGGAGTGTGGCGATGTCTATATTGGAGAAACGTCAAGGAGTGCATTTACAAGAGGCAAAGAACACATGAAGTCACTACCCAGAAAGGAAGAGCGGTCAGTCTTGTGGAAGCATTCTAAAGAGAAACGCAACAGTAGTATGCAGAAATTCGAGACAAACGTTACCGTCTCTTACTCCAATGATGCCATACTGAGGCAATTATCTTAGGGTGTTCAGATAAACAAAGTACCAGAAGGTTCATTGATGAATTCTAAGAGCGAGTAGAATTGTTTCCGCATCCCCCACACGATAGTGACACAAGACCACGTAAAATAAGTTACCCCATGTTGGCTTACATGATGTCTGAGAACATAAAACATTTTGCAGTAAATGGTTTGAAACATTTTTAATCAGAAAATTGCATAGTGTTATGTTGAAAATTCTAAAAATACAATGATTTGACAGAAAATCTTCAATACTTTTCAGACATATTGTTGCGCAATATTGTTTTCACATTTTTCATAAAACATTTTTAATGCATCTTACATGAGGTTCTTTTTCACTGATGAGGCTCGAAGAGCAAAATATATTTCAAGATTCCCAAAGCATTGTTATTTTATTTTTACAGTTTCTACACGTGTGTCGAATGTGATACTCGAGACGTGATGTCTTATTCTGCAAGTAGTTCAAATTATTCAAACGCATTCCTAGCCTCAGCAAATACTATTTCTTTAAGATATTAGTGTTAACAATATAGTAAATTTCTTATTCTTGTTGTCATAATAAATAATAAAATGTAAGAAGATTTAACGTGTCTTTTTTGCTGTGAAAAACTTTTTTCTGATAAATTTGGTTAAAAAAAAGGGTGTGCATTATACATGGGCACATATTATACATGGGTAAATACGGTAAATAACAACTGAAGTTCTAATCAGCACTGGCTACCCCTTTGTGAATTGAAATAGTTGTCTGGTTAGGCATAGTGATAACTCAGGCACGCTTACTAAATTACAGATCATTGTAAACCCCGATAGAAGTCTAATTACTCCTGCTATAACAAATAAATGAGTACCCAGTTGCTAAACTTTTGAGTTCATTGTCTACCACAAATTATATAGAAATACTCAGATCATAAACAGTACTGTATAGGCACCTGCTTACAGGGCCACCAATACCTTCATTATTAATATGCACTGATGTCAAAGCAGGCAAGGTAACTGATTAGAATTTACCAGTTAGTGTCGAATTTCTGCATGTAATCTTTTACACACTCTTTGGTTTTAATTTCTTCCTATACATTAACGTTTAGCCTTAACGTAGGCCTATGTCGTAATTTTTTTCTTCAAGTCAAGATAAGAAGCTTTTCCAATGAAAACGCTGAAACGATAACATTATTCCGATAACTCATCATTACCAACTTCATCGATTGCAATGATTAAATTTCAAGGAAATCTGAAACTACGATGGCCAAAATTCCACGTGTAGAGCTCAGCTGTTTGGCATCAGCTTAATCAAAGCACGGTTATGATAGTCAGATTACAACTCAACTAACCCAGTTCTTTCTTCGCGTCTTGCCTCTTCGAGATGTTCCTCGACATCTTTAATATCAGTGTGCTTTCTCCAGCTTTGTTTTGATTTTTTACTAAATCTCTTTTTCTTCGTCGTCGCCGTCGCCGCCGCCATGTTGATTTTCTTTTCGCTTCGGGAAGCGTGGGCTCAGGTATTGCGCAATAGAGATAGAACTAGAACCCAGTTTTCCGGAGAAGCTAAGGGAAATAATATATGCAAAATACTAAGACTAGATTGTTAACTACATGGAACACACAATAACAGCCTTATAATGGCATGAAACTATTTGACCGTAGATATCTCGAGAACACATCAATATTGAATTAGCCCCTCCTGAATATTTAATCGTGTCAGTGTAAAATGGCACAGTACAAGACTTTTATTGAAAAAGGATTTATTCTTTCCTCCTGCACTAATTTTACAACCCAGTCTGGCACACAGCAATTAAAAAATCCCGAAGGATATTGTGGGATAATATCATCTTCCTGTCCGATTTCTACTGTTGTTGCCTTCTTTGTCCCTATCTGAAAGGAGAATATTATTATGCATCCAGTCAATCATTCAAACGACACATCAGCCAGTCTCTCAGGGATTGGCTTAGTTCTCTAATCCAGCTGTCAGTTTGACAAACATTAATTTATTTATATTAATCAAGTGATGTTCACATGTTCACGGAACAGTCACAGAAACACCTGCATAAGTGCAAGATGACGCAGTACAAGGCTGCACTAGAAGGAAGAATTATTCCTTTTCTTTCCCTCCTAATTTTACAAACCAGTCTTGTATACAGCAATGGAAAAGATCCGGAAACATTAATAGTTGTGTCAATGGATGGCTTGAGATGGCAATACATTGACGAAGGATTTGCAAATACACCTAATCTCGACTCAATCGCTCGAGATGGGGTCACAGCAAAGTTCATCAAAACTGTTGTGCCAAGCAAGACATGGCCAAACCATCACAGCTTCCTCACTGGGTTATATCCTGAAAGCCATGGCATTGTATCAAATAACTTCTTTGATCCAGTTTACCAAGAAAATTTTGTCCTAGATTATGATTGCAGTAATTACGACCCTAAATTTTACAGTGCGTCTGAGCCAATTTGGTTGACTCTGCAGAAAAATGGCGGCCGAAGCGGGGTTTATTTCTGGCCGGGATTTGGAGGTTACCCACAGAAGCCCTCATTTTACGAGAAGCTCGCACTCTGCCCCGTCAATTGCAGTGAGATTGACCCAAAAGACTTACCAAACATGAGAAACAGCAGCAATGGATGGCCGCCTTATCTTCATTATATGGTGAACCACAGTGAACCTGTTCCAAACAGAATTGATAAGATCATAAAGTGGCTGACGACAGATTCCCCACCGAACCTAATACTCTTATATTCAGAAAATCCGGACAGTACCGGACATGGATTCAGTATAAAGAGTGAGCAATACAAAGCCGCTATGGAGAAAGTAGACAGTGATACAGTAGAATACCTTGTCAACAGTCTCAAGAACAGAGACATGTATGACAAAGTCAACATCTTGTTTGTTAGCGACCACAGCATGACTGATACGTCGTCAACAAAGCAGATTTTCCTGGAGGACTACATCAACATTGATGACTTCCAGCTCGTTGAAGGAGGAGCCGTCGGTCACATCTGGGCTGAGGATAAAAAAATTGACGACATCTACAGAAATCGTACAAGTGCTAACAATGTTCACATGAGGGTATACAAGAAGGAAGACACTCCAGCAGAATATCACTGGAAGCACAACCGCAGAATCCCGCCGATTTTCGTCGACCCTGACGTTGAATGGGTCATTAGGACAGAGCGTTCAAAGACACGCCAAGGGAATTGGACAGTGGGAGATCATGGTTGGCCTGCATTAAGGTCCAAAACTTATTCTGTGTTCTTTGAACGTGGTCCTGCCTTCCAGAAGGGGATTGCCGGAAGTGTCACCTTTCAACACCGTAGACCTGTACCCTCTGATGTGTAATTTGTTGAGCATTGAGGCTAAACCCAACAACGGCTCTTTTGAAAATGTTAAGTTGATGTTGACGGGATATGTTTCAAAACCAATCGCCAAGAGCATCTCTTATCGATGTCAATCACTAGCTCTTGTTTTTCTTATCATGTCGAGCGTGATGTCAATCACTAGCTCCTGTTTTTCTTATCATGTCTAGCGTGATGTCAATCACTGGCTCTTGTTTTTCTTATCACGTCGAGCGTGATGTCAATCACTAGCTCTTGTTTTTCTTATCATGTCGAGCGTGATGTCAATCACTAGCTCCTGTTTTTCTTATCATGTCGAGCGTGATGTCAATCACTAGCTCTTGTTTTTCTTATCATGTCGAGCGTGATGTCAATCACTAGCTCTTGTTTTCCTTATCATATCGAGCGTGCCGGTACTGAAGGAGGATGTTTCGTAAGAAATCGGGGGTGTTTTTCTTCAAATTATAATTCCTTTGATTTTTATTGTGGAATTTTAAAGAGCTTTGGTTTAATTTTAAAATTCCCATGATTTTTAACAAAGTGCTGTCAAACGCTTGTTGCAAAAAGCGAAAAATCGACCAACTTCAAACCTTCAAACCGCGTCTTGGTATGTGTGGCATCATGTCAAACTACATGCTGGCACAAATTTTGGTCCTTATACTAAAATAATATGAAATAAACATTTGGATGATTCAGAAACGTGCCGGCAAATCATAAAGCTTTGCGATCCCATGTGGCCGGAGGTCACGAATTTGCATGACGCAAATCAGTTGTAGAGATCGTACCGCCGAACGGTTTTAGAGAAGGAAGGGCTCTCAGTGACGGCCTCAGCATAAAATTTACAAGAATAATGAAGAGAATTTAATAGCGTTTAATTCTATTTAAGCCAATGAGTTTTCTGTTTCATTTCTCGATACTGTCTTGGCGAAAAGCAAAGACGAAAAGATAGAAAGAAAAGAGATAAGCTAGGATCGCAGATCGCTGCAGGCGAATAAATACAGAGGCAGAGGTCCTTAATCAGACGCACGTCGATGAAGGAGAACTCGTTGAGAGGGGGACAACATGGACTAAGTGTCGCTAGTGACATTTTTAGTCTGGGAATTATGGCGAATAATGTTTACAAAAATAAGAGATGGAAGCCTTATCCTTAATACTTCAAAATGCAGTGCACCTCAATCCAGCCAAGAGGCCAGTGTTAGAAAATACATATATTTTTCCAGTTTAGGAATAGCTGAACCTTTTTACTGGGTGAAAAAATTTCAAATTAAATTTATATCGCCACATTGACCCTCTCGCATGTTAATTTGTAGCATTTTTCAGCTGGCTTTAGGTAACTGTTGAATGTAGAAGCAGGAACCACGAAATAAACGCACTGCTAAGAGTCAAAGTTACTGTTTTCCTACTCTGATAAGTACAGCAACTGTTGCGCGCTGTAACATCGATCGATTGATTAATGGCTTGAGAACTATGTTCGTACTGGCTAATAATTCTCTCATAGGTTCGTACTTATAATTGTTACTTTTTGTCAAAGATTTCTTTTCTAAAAGTGCTCCTGCTTGGCTCAACATTAAGGAAACGACGCACACTTCAATATGGGCGTCTCGTAATTTTTGTTTACGTTGAGAAGATGCATTTTCTACATTTTGTGATCCACGGAGCGCACTCGATACTTACCTCATAATGTTGTCTAGACTGACGTGTCAAATTAATAAATCTGTTGATAGATAGCCATGTGCCGAACCTCACTTCTCAACACCTTTCTTGTGAAAATCCTTCATTAAATTTTTGCCCCACACAGATGCTACGTGAAGAAAAATTAGACCCCCTCCTGACTTTGCAAAATCGGTAGGGTCAAGAAATTCAAAGTCCTATAAAGCTCGTCGTGCGGGGACCGTGGAGCTATGGGGTTCAGTGGGCTGTAGCCCCACCAAGAACAATTTATTATTATCATTATTATTTATTTTAATCTTTGTAATTAAAAAAATGGCAAATTTTTCTTAGGACTGAAACGCGTTTCCAGTGATTTCAGAAGCTCTAGATTTCAAAATTTGCGGGGGAGCATATCCCACGACACCCTATCTAGCAGTCTTTCTGTACTGTAAGAAAGGCTTACTAAGAAACAGACAAAAGGAGGCTCTCCTCGAAGAAGAGGCCCCAGGACCCTCATAGATAAGTTGGTGTCAATGAGCTCACACTACGCGGGAACTACAATAGCTCCTCCGATCCAAAATATGCTTCATGGCCCCCGTTTCATATCAACGTTCATATAAAACTCAATTTTTTGAAACAGCCTTTTCCCATTTAGCTTTTGAACTGCACTGCACGAGCAGCATCTAACAAGGTCTTCGAGCAGAGCGTTGTAAGATGTCTTTTTTCCTCTGATCAACCCCAGGTTACATTTAGCTGCTCAAGAATAGACTCCTTAGCATTTGACAAATTAAATTCTTCCTCCATAGCAACCAGATCTTGCTCAGTTAGAGCTTGTACGCTGGGGGCTGTCTGCTGTTTCACTTTTGCTGCCATTCTGGAAAAAATGAAGCTACCTGTTGAGTTGTCAAAAACTCATAGACACTGAACATGCGCTCTCCTTTCGATCCCTCTGCTCTTCTCATTTCTGTTGCAACCATTTTCGCGTCGACCTTTCGCAACTTTCTTGTCTGATGGTAAATCTAGCGGTCAGATGTTCCCGTTGCTTTTCGTTAAAACGGTAAGCTTTCTTAACTTGTTTTAAAGCGAAACCTTGAGACGATTTCACATATCCAGTGCGACGAGGACAAGTTTCAGGAGGTAGAGGAATAGTTGGCACGGAACTTGAACCTTCCTCGAGCCTTGCAGCATATTTAACCTTCGCTTTATCAAAAAGTGTCTCCCTTTCAACCGTCTTTGTGCATGTTCCGAACGCGAGATGCTTTTCCAGAGAAGAGTGCCTTTGGAAACTACGCGTGCAGCCCTCTTTTTGACATGGAAACACTTGATCATCGCCTTTCACTTCACGGCCATATTCCTCTTCTTCTGCGGTCCGTTGTGTAAGTTTTAGTTGGCTCTTTAAGTTTTCTCCTTAAGGCGATCTCTTTAAATTCTCCCAGGGAATAGTTTGGTAATGGCGTTCTGTGCAAAATTATATCATGAAAGATTAACGACAAAATCAAACACACCTAAACATTATCCAGAGCGAGATTTGGTGTGTTTCACACAGCGAAAATAGCGTTAGGTGCAGCTTGTGCACTGCAACCTAAACGAAGTAAAAGTTTTTTTTTTCCAGTATAGCGTTCGAAATAAAAAAAAAACTTGAAATAAATTTTAGAACAAAAATTGGCGCCAGGTTTGATGTTTTCAAGTGATCTTGATTTCAAGCTTTCTCTCGCCAAATTTTTCAGTCTCAAAACTAAAGACAGATCGTGCTACATTATAGCTAGAAACTGGATAGAGAATATAACATAAGGTTTACCACTTGTTCCTTCCAAAGAGATGCATTTGTCGGAGCCGATATCAAATGTTTGCCACACCCTCATTCCAGCGGGATAAAATCTGAAGTTGTTCAGTTTACTGGGGGCACAGTTTCGCGTTCCCCAAGACTGTCTTACATCACTACACGAATCCCAGAACTTGCACTACGATTTTATATCATTTTCCTATCAAAGAATTGTTTTAACCATCTTTAACTATCTTGATTACTTCGTAGCTCTCAAGTACGATTTCTACAACTGATTTGCATCATGCAAATTCACGACCTTAGCCACAGTGCGTCGCAAACTCTTTTATTTTTCCGGCACTTTTCTGAATTACCCAATTTTTTTATTTCATATTATTTTAGTATAAGGACCAAACTTTGTGCCGCCATGCAGTTTGACATGATTTCTCACATACCAAGACGCGTTTTGAAGGCTTGAATTTGCTCGAGTTTTCGCTTTTTGCAACAAGTGTTTGAGAGTACTTTGTTAAAAAATCATGTAAATTTTAAAATGCAACCAAAGCTCCTAAAAGTGCCATAAATAAAAATAAAATGAATTATATTTTAAAGTAAAAGCATCCTCAATTTCTTACGAAACATCCTCCCTCAGTACTAGCACACTAAAGTTGCTCAATTTTACTGTATTTTTTGCATAATTAATTAGGTAAAAACCCGAATTTTCGTTTTTCCAGAATTTTCTCGGAAACATTTGATTTTTCAGACTTAAAAATATTTTTTATAATATATCTTCCTAAAGGAGTTTTCCGGGAAAATTATCAGATTTTTTTATTTTTTCAGCCTGGTCAGCGATTCTCGATATTGACAGTCATGGGCTCTTAAGTTGCATGGCCTCAAGATCAAAATCAGTGTTGTCTTGAGGGACTCTTTTGTTTCCAAATGGCGCCCACGCGGATCCCATAGTCGTTAACATATGATTGCCTCATAGTAAGCGATTCCAAAGCAGGTAAAGTGAATTTTTAGGTTGTTTATCAGAATACATGGAAACTGAACACTTGTGCCTTCCATCGACATACTCGCCATAATTTAGCCCTGAATGACACTGAAGTTTCAGTTTCATTTTTGAAGGTGATAACGAAATGTTAGCGTGATATTCATTGTTGTCCCATCCCCCAGGGTTTCTGGGGGTGGGAAACCCGAGGGGGTAGCCTGATGGTGCCCGCGCCAATACGTTAAAGAGGTGGGTTTTTCTTGATTTGAACAAACTAAGCGCACACATGTACAGTCGTATAGGATAGGTGTTATGAATAACTTCCGCAGTCACGACTTTCCTTCGCTCCGCTTGGTTTCGCTTTTAGATAATTTGCAGGAGTGATTAAAACAATATCTCGCTGGTTTTTTTCTTTTTTTTTCGATAAGGAAAAACTCGCTTTGGAGTGATTCAGTGACTATATTTTGTCCTTCATTTACGATAGAAGTAATTTTCCGATGAAGCAATCTAACTGTAAGCGGGAATAATAGAAAACATCCGCTGTTTATCAAACTGTCATAAGCTTGATATGAAGTGAATGTAGGTAAATCGTAAATCGTGTATTATCAAAATCACAACTAACACCTAGTAGCTGAATTACTCGCGCAATATATATAATTTACAATAATTTAAAAAGCACATGTTACAAAAATATGAATCATACAATGCTAACTTCTAAATATAAACAATTAAAAATATCAATAATAATAATCCTATTTAGATTTACATTTGCTCTTTTGCTGCATAATGCATTATGAAGGAATTTTGAAACCTTTTGGTCTTGATACCGGGCAAAGCAAACATTCGCTAGTTCCTTAGGTTGCACTAAGAAGCATTATTGCGCGCGGTAGCAGGTCAGCTAATTTATGCTGGCCATCACTCTCTTTGATCTGATTGAATAGACTTACGCATCATTTTTCTCGCCTATCACAAAGTGTTTTCAGATTTGCATCTTCTAGCGCTTTTCTATACGACGCCTCTGGATAAAATGATCCTTAAAACTCGCTTTTTAACCCTCTCGGTTTGATCAGACAAGTAGGCTGGTAAACTAGAATGGAAAGCTTGAGAGGCGTCAGTCGAAGACAGAACGAATACATGCGCAGTAGAAGTGAATTAGAGATATGCGGTCAATGGCAGCGCGCCATTGAACTGACATCCTTCCGTGCATTGCTGCCATTGCCACAGAGTTGTTTGACTTCCCGCCTCCAGTCGCGAGGCCGCGTGTCCTTTAAGTCTAGTACTTTGTGTAGCTTACGGTTCTTGTCGATGTTACGTCTAGAAAAATTTCGAACTCACGCTCGGTTGAAGAGACTCGAGGAGCCGATTGAGGTTTGTGATTGAGCGAGTGAGCGAGCGAGGTTCGATTAGGAAAAACTGTTCTTCAATACGGACAAGAATATGGTCACAGGGTTTACGTTCGTCGATTTCAAAAAAGCCTTTGATGTCATAAATCATGAATTATTGCTGAAGAAACTGTCAATTTATGGAGCCAAAGACCTTACAGTAAAATGGTTTAGGTCATATCTTACAGGAAGGAACCAGTATATTCGTGTAAATGGCTGCTGCTCCTTTAGTCAACAGTTACTCCAAGGTGTTCCTCAAGGAACAATCTTAGGACCCATTCTTTTCCTTGTGTTTATAAATGATATGCCTTTGAGTATACGAGACTCTACACTGGACATCTATGCTGATGATATAACCTTATCAAAAAGCGCTAGGTGGGAAAACATCTCAGCCATCAACCATCAGGATCTTAAACACCTAACTGAATGGTCAGCACAGAATAAGATGTTTATAAATAATCAAAAAACCAAGTCCATGCTAGTAACAGGGAGGCGCCTACGGAACAAAGTTGCCTCTCTTTCAATTGATGTAAATTTGAATGGAAATTCCATTGAAAATGTCACCGATTTCAAGCTTTTTGGCATATAATTAGATAAAGACGTTGCTTTTGATCGTCAGATAGAGGAGTTGAGCAAAAAAACTTGTGAAACGGATAGCCCTCTTTCGTCATATAAGTCCTTATCTAAAATGGAATCAACGTGAAATTTATTACTCCACGATTTTAAAACCTGAGTTCCTTTATAGCAGTTCGATATGGACCTCTTGTAGTAAGGAAAATCTTCAGAAACTTTTTCGCCTTCAGAAACGTGCAGCTAGAATTATTTTAAATGCCGAAAAAACGGCCCCCTCTATTCATTTATTCAATACTTCAAACTGGATTCCTTTCTATGTCGAATCATATGTAAATCGTTGTACCTTAACCTACAAAAGACTTAATGGTAATACTCCAGAATATATAAATGACTTACTAATCAAAAACTCTGACATCTATAATAAAAAAAGCAGATTCTGTAATCTAAATTTAAGCTGTCCCCGCTACAAGAGATATACAGAAGGTGGCCGGACGTTCACCGTAAGAGCAATCCAAGAATGGAAGAAGCTAAATGTACACCTTAAACGTAGTCCTAGCGTAAAACATTTTAAAGGATCACTTTAAAAACTTTATTAATATCTAGTAGTTTTTATCTTTCTTATATAAATTATGTTTGCTAGATTGTAGGTCAGTTTTTGATTAATTTTCTCTTGTATTTACCTCGAGGACCATTAGGTTATCAGTTTAGTTACTGTCAAATGTCACCCTCTCCAATAAAGTATACTTACTTACTTACTTAGTTACTTACTTACTTATTTACTAAAATAAATAAAATACACGAGAAGAAGGGCCGAGCGATGATAAACATAGAAGACAGAGTTTCAAGACTTACAAATGTTTTTCTGACTGTAGCGGTGGTACCGAAGCTTAAGTTAAGAGTCTGAAATCGGCAACGAAAACTTCGGGCTAGAGAATACTTAAAAAATATTCGCGCGCTAACAAGCCGTAGCGTTTAAATAGTTCCAAAGAGGGCATGCATAATTGCTAAGTTAACACATAAATTCGCACGTGGAATCATACACTTCGTTCTTATAATAAATCGCCCTATACCTTCTTCTTTCCCGGTGCACTTTGTTCCTCGCAACTTGACTAGGAGCGTGTCAACGGATGCAAAACTTTCTGCCCTTTATGGATAAGGCGCTTTAGATCAGCATTCAGCCCTGGCCTATCCGTTTGGTGAGCCTTGACTGATCGCCCAGGCATGATTGGATGATCCCCGTAATTGCGGCCAGTTTATTATCACATGAACTAGGCATGACTAAGCGAAGTGTCCAATGGGACCTCCAACAGAAATCGACCAACTGACTGGCAACGCGGCTTGGCCTTTTATCGCGTGTTTTAACGATCTTGCTCAGGGCTTGGGATTTCTGGGGAACTTTGGGCAGGATCGTGATAGACAGATGATTAGAGAGACCAAAAGCTGGTCCGCTTGTCGGGTGCTTTGTAATAATCCTTCAAGTTCGTGTTTATCTGATCGAGTGTATTTTTACCTCGTTTTATGTTGATTAAGTTGTAACGAGAGATTGATAAGTAAAAATCGAACGCAAAAGGCAATTGCAAATCCAACGCTTGGAATGGCCAGCTCGAAATATGCGCTCGTAGAGAAATATATATATCTTATTAACCAAGCGCGAGGGCCGTACTGGGAGAATATCGGCCCGAGGTCTTGACAGTATGGACCTCGCAGCCCTCGGTCCGTACAAAAAAGACCGAGGGCCGATATTCTTCCAGTGCGGTCCCGAGCAAGCTTGGTTAATAAAAGATTTATTATACGACTGAAGTTCAGAGGGACACAAGTGCGGTATCATTCGGGACCATTCGGGACAGTGCCCGGTCCAATACTGATAGAATATTGACCGGCAATAGAGCATTTTGATTGGTTGATTTTAGTTATTGGCCCTCTGACTGCCCGAGTCGTGTAATAAGCATTAATTCTTCCCAATGTTCATAACACTGTTTTCGATGAATACAGAAGATCATTGTAAAAGTTCACTGCTTCTGTTAGTTTGAGATATTAAATGCTCTTGAGTATTCTACACCGTGAAAGCAGCACTTAGAATCCGTTCTCTTCCAACTGAAGTAATTTCCATTGCTCATACTTAGTTCTTATTAACCGAGCGGGAGGTCTGTATGGGAGAATCTTGACCGAGGCCGCCAGTACAGACCGAACGCAGTGAGTTCTGTACCAGCGACAGAGGTCAAGATTCTACCATACAGACCGACCTAGCTCGGTTAATAAGATGTTTATTATATGGCTGTGTCTTATATGCCAATTTTTTTATATTCTTTGTACCTTTTTTTTCTAGACCGGTCTAGATGCCGGTCTAGATGGGAAAATCTAGACCGCTTTCAATTTTGATTTCAGCCAATCAAATTCGTGAATTCGGTAGTTCCCAGTCCTTGTGAGACACAGCCATACAATAAATGAGGATATTAGCGACCAATTAGCAATTAAAACTAACTTAACAACAAAAGCCGTATTCAGTATCACAATTATCTACAAAATAACTAAGTGTTTATGACCGAAATACTAATCTTGTTTGTGAAGGAGAAGACGACACGTGGTGTGATAGTAACCTGGCTGTCTGTTGCTTGTGAATGAGGAGATGACGACACGGACGCCTGATATTAACGTGGCTGTCTGTTGACGTTCCTTACCTCGCCTTTCATAGACAATATGGACCACACTTGGTATCTGGGCAACCAAACTCCGAGCTCGGTTGCCCAGATACCAAATGCGGTCCGACACTATTTATTTCCTCTTTAGGTTATGTCCTTTTTAGGCTAGTTTAGTGGGCGATGGTTTCATTTTCCATGTGTTATGGATAACTTCCACATTTCGGTTTCCGTTCACTCCGCTTGCTTTCGCTTTGAGAGAATATACAGAGGCGATTATCTTCCTGTACATTGATCGATTTCGTCGAATTCACAAAGTCATTTAACAGTATTGGATAGAACTGTCTGGTGGAGAACCTTGTCTGTGTGACACAAATCAGCAACGTGATCGACAGACTCGATTCAGTAATCTACTAGACGCAATCTGAAGTCAGCTTAGAAAGGTAAAAATTGTAATCGGTCAAAATGATTAGCATTTTTTCAACAAATTTAATTATTCAGTATCAAAATGTCTAGATCCATTTTTTAGCCGAACACTGAGTTCTGAGGCAGCAATTTTTACTGTGCGAACAGGATCAAAAGCGTGGAAATATTCAGTGTTGTGCATATATTTTATGCGTAAACAAACAAGGACTACAGGAAAAAGTTGCAGCAAATCCAAATTCATTCCAATATACTGCAATTTCATGCCTATAAAAAGAAATAATGCCTCTGAAAAACTTTCGTGTAGAGATCAATGCTTTTGAGATTTCTGCAACGATTTAAGCGGTGGTTAGCAAAATTCTCGTTCAACGGTAGTCTTTCCGATTGTACATAATTGTAGTAGAGAGCATTAGGCCATTAAAATCACTCAAGCTAGACTGGTGCCTTCTATCGACATACGGGCGTTAAATTAGCCTTGAAAAGAACTGCATTTTTAGTTTCATTTGTGAAGAAGATGACGTCACGGTGGCGTGATATCGATCTGCCTAGGCCTGATCTTTGCTGACGTTGCTTTCCTCGCCTTTAATACAGGATACAATCTTATATTCAGTCAATCATTCAAACGAAAAATCAGAAAAGCCTGTCTTTTACCGATTGCTGTAATGCGCAGCTGTATGCCGAGCCAGGTTATTGAAAATGTGTGTTGACGAGCATTGAGGTTTTTGTCTAATATCCAAGTTTTATGTCCTTTTTAGGCCAGCTGAGTGAGCAACGTTTCCGGTCATCTCATTTGTTTCTGGTCCAACAGTTCAGTACGTATCATCCTTTTTATTTCTCATAGCTTATCATTTTATGTTTTGAATATTTTGGAAGAGGAACACCTTTCCTTTTCCCCCTCATCAGCTGGAGCTTTTTCTGTAGACGAAAAACACGTATTGCAGAAATGGCGACTTGAATAAAGTCTTGAGTTTTAGTGTTAATTGATCTGAAGGAAGCGAGCTCTTAACGGTACGTTACACTATGAAGGAGATGACGACACAGGCGCGTGATATTAACGTGGCTGTTTGTTGACGTTCCTTTCCTCGCCTTTGATGGATAATATTTAAATACATTCAGTCAATCATTCAAACAACAAATCAGAAAAGCCAGACTTGTATGACCGGATTAGATTAATGCTCAGCTCTATGCTGAGCTAGGATATGTCCAGTTTTTAGGTCAGCTTAGTGAGCGACGTTTTTATTTTCCATGCGGTATGGATAACTTCCGCATTTCATGGTTCCCGTTCGCTCCTCTTGCTTTCGCTTTAAGAGAATTTGCAAAGGCGATTATCTACCTTCACATTGATTGATTTCGCCAAATACACAAAGTCATTCAAAAACATCGGATGGTTGTAAAAAGAAATAATGCTTCTCGAAAACTTTTATGTTGAGATCAATGCTTTTGAGATTTCTGTAACGATTTAGTCTTTCCGATTGTTCGTCATTGTATTAGAGAGCATTAGGCCGCTAAAATCACAGAAGCTAGGGACTGGTGCCTTCCCTCGACATACGGGCGTTAAATTGGCCTTGAGAAACTGCTTTTTTGGTTTCATTTGTGAAGGAGATGACGACACGGTGGCATGACATCGACCTGCCCGATCTTTGCTGGCGTTGCTTTCCTCGCCTTCAATAAAAAATATAATCTTTCACCCAGTCAATTATTAAAACGAAAAATCAGAAAAGCCAGTCTTTTACCAATTGCTGTAATGTTCAGCTGTATACTGAGCCAGGTTATTGAGAATGTGTTTTCAAACATTCATTTTTTTGTCTAATATCCAAGTTGTATGTCCTTTCATAGGCCGACTAAGTGAGCAACGTTTCCGGTCATCTCATTTGCTTCTGTTCCAACAGTTCAGTAATTGTCCTGCTTTTTATTTCTCATGGCTTATCACTTTATGATTTGAATATTTTGGAAAAGGAACGCCTTTCCTCTTCCCCGTCATCAGCTGGAGCTTTTTCTGTAATTGTTTGGGAAAATAGGGTCTAAACACAAGATGTAATTCATGGAGAACTTTCAAAAGAAGTTAAAGAAACGAACAACTGATATGACAGTCGAAGCAGAGAGTAAATGTAATTGCTGATATTCACCAAAGGAACACTCACAAGACGAAAACAAGGTCATCGATCAAAGATGTGTCATTAGGTTACTCAGTTTTCTTTATGTTACCACAGAGACTTCAGGGAAAAGAGTGCGGCAAATCCACAACCAAAAATACTGCAGTGTTACGGTTTTAAAATGTTCGATGAAATTTCTTAAGACATAAAACTGTGAAAACGAACGATAAAATCCGACGTTTCGGAGTAGTCATGACTCCATTATCAAGGAAAATATGAAAGATCATGCAAATTGCAACATATAAAGCGTTTTTGGCGCGAAGGATTAACATAAGAGGATACGAAGATCATAAAAATATTATAAAAATACTTTCGCACGAAAGGAGTCTGATTGCTCGTTAAGGTTTGGCTTTAAAAAGCATTTCGTACATTAAGCAGTCAAGTTTGTCTCTGCATTTCTTATGCACTTTGAAACGCTTTAGCAGGCTCTGGTGTATTGTCCCGTGCATGTTCTTATAGTGTTTGGCAATGGCGGGGGATTGTTGTTTATGTCCTTTTACACGATTATGTAAATGTCCGCGTATGTAACCTACATAACCCGCATCACACAGGTCACATAGAAAACCGTAAACAACACACCGCCGATTTACAATTGGTGGCTTTGGTTCCTTCACATTTAATTCTTGCTCAATTTTTCGGCTCACAAACACAGGCTGGATGGTGGTGTGTACTTTTAGGCTTAGATCCTTAAGTTGTTTCCTCACAATATCTGCTGAGGTTTGATCTTTAAATGGTAAAACCACTCGAATAGTGTCGTCTGTCTCTTGAGATGGTGAATGCAGAAAAACATTTGACTGTTTAGTGCACGAAATGCTTTTTATAAGAGCGTTAAAGCCAAATCTTAACGTGCAATCAGACTCCATTCGTGCGAAAGTATTTTTATAATATTTTTATGATCTTTGTATCCTCTTATGTTAATTCTTTGCACCAAAAACGCTTTATATGTTGCAATTTGCATGATAATTCATATTTTCCTTGATAATGGAGTCGTGACTACTCCGAAACGCAACCACACCTCATCATTCCGACACGCAAAACACTGCAACTCCACCGAACTCAGCAAACACATCTGGACACTTAAAGACAACAACATCAATTATTCCATCACCTGGCACATCCTATCTTCCCACCTGCCCTTCAACAGCTCAAGCAAATGATGCAACCTATGCCTTAAAGAGAAATTCCTAATCATCTGCCACCCAGACCCATCAACACTCAACAAGCGTAACGAACTCGTCTCTTCCTGCCGACACAGAAACAAAGCACTCCTACGCAACAGCTGACTTGACACTTTTCTCACTGCATAAACCATGTTAATTAGCAATTAGTGTAATATATAAGCGATGGTATCGCATTATTCTGCCATTAAAATCCCCTGATGAGTGGGCAACTAAGAAACAGGTCTGTAGGGATGTATATGTAGTTGTTTTTTTCCGGCTACCACACATTATACCCGCTCTACTATTTGTATCGAGCACTGTTTCACGGACACCATGTTTAATCCCTCTATATATATATATATATATATATATAATTGAGAACGGAGTGGTCAACTGAAGATTTATATATATATATATAATATATATATAAATAATTATCTATATAGATTTATATAATTAACAATTATTCCACGAGCGCGCGTTGGATATGAGATGATAGATGGCCAACGAGGCGCGTAGCGTAGCGTGATATCGATCTGCCAAGGCCTGATCTTTGCTGACGTTGCTTTCCTCGCCTTTAATACAGGATACAATCTTATATTCAGTCAATCATTCAAACGAAAAATCAGAAAAGCCTGTCTTTTACCGATTGCTGTAATGCTCAGCTGTATGCCGAGCAAGGTTATTGAAAATGAGTTTTGACGAGCATTGAGGTTTTTGTCTAATATCCAAGTTTTATGTCCTTTTTAGGCCAGCTGAGTGAGCAACGTTTCTGGTCATCTCATTTGTTTCTGGTCCAACAGTTCAGTACGTATCATCCTTTTTAATTCTCATAGCTTATCATTTTATGTTTTGAATATTTTGGAAAAGGAACACCTTTCCTTTTCCCCCTCATCAGCTGGAGCTTTTTCTGTAATTGTTTGGGAAAATACGGACTAAACACAGGATGTAATTCATATGGAGATCTTTCGAAAGCAGATCAGAGAAACGAATAATTGCTGTGACAGTCGACGCCGAGAGTAAATATAACTTGCCGATCTTTTCAAAGGAACAGAAACAAAGCAAAAACAAGGTTATCGATCAAATATGTGTCATTTGGTTACACAGTTTTCTATATGTTACCACGAGATTTCAGGGAAAAGAGTGCGACAAATCCCCAGCCAAAAATACTGCAGTGTTACGGTTGCAAAACTTTAATGCTTCTGAAAAACTGCTACGAAGAGATCAGTGCTTCCTTGCGACCGGAGAGGCAAAACGATACGACAACATTGTTGCCGGTCATGAAATTTTAATCCAGTTCTCTATATTACTCTCTTCAAAAGCCATTTTGGGATAATTTTCTAGTTCTTTTAGGAGAATGTAAGAGCATTCAATAATCAACTGATTATAGAGAAATGGCATTAAACTGAATTTCCTTTTAAAGCTTTCAGATCTAAAATCAAATTTCACAACAACCATTGTTTATCTTAACATCTTCACGCACCATTGAACAACTCGGTCCAAATTTAAAACATTTCCGCCACTGCAAGTAAATGTCGCGCGAACAATGTCCATAACGCTAATTTTGTTGAATACAAAAGATCATTGTAAAAGTTAACTTCCTCTGAAAAACTTTTAGTTTGAGATGAATGCTCTTGAGTATTCTTTGCTGTGTAAGCAGCACTTAGAATCCGTTCGACTCTCTCTTCCAACGGAAGTAATTTTCATTGTTCATGCATGATAGCTTGCTAATTGCGGGTCACCTAGGACTGTGATAATATTGTTTTGCTAACAAATAAATAAATTGAATTGAAAAAATTGAATTGAATTGAATTGAGGACATAGTGACCATTTAGCCACTGAAACTACTTTAACAACAAAGGCCGTTTTCAGTTTCAATATTATCTACAAAATAGCTGAGCAATTCTGACCGACAGACTGATCGCATTTACGAAGGAGAAGACGACACGTGGCGTGATATTAACCTGGTTGTCTGTTGTCTGTTGTAATGTGGTAACGCACCTCTACCCCCGGGGTATGGTTTTGACGAAAAACACGTATTGCAGAAATGGCGACTTGAATAAAGTCTTGAGTTTTAGTGTTAATTGATCTGAAGGAAGCGAACTCTTAAAGGTAAGTTACACTATGAAGGAGATGACGACACGGGCGCGTGATATTAACGTGGCTGTTTGTTGACGTTCCTTTCCTCGCCTTTGATGGATAATATTTAAATACATTCAGTCAATCATTCAAACAACAAATCAGAAAAGCCAGACTTGTATAACCGGATTAGATTAATGCTCAGCCCCATGCTGAGCTAGGATATGTCTAGTTTTTAGGTCAGGTTAGTGAGCGACGTTTTCATTTTCCATGCGGTATGGATAACTTCCGCATTTGACGGTTCCCGTTCGGTCCTCTTGCTTTCGCTTTAAGAGAAATTACAAAGGCGATTATCTTCATTCACATTGATTGATTTCGCCAAATACACAAAGTCATTCAAAAACATCGGATGCTTGTAAAAAGAAATAATGCTTCTCAAAAACTTTTATGTTGAGATCAATGCTTTTGAGATTTCTGTAAGGATTTAGTCTTTCCGATTGTTCGTCATTGTATTAGAGAGCATTAGGCCGCTAAAATCACAGAAGCTAGGGACTGGTGCCTTCCCTCGACATACGGGCGTTAAATTGGCCTTGAGAAACTGCTTTTTTGGTTTCATTTGTGAAGGAGATGACGACACGGTGGCATGACATCGACCTGCCCGATCTTTGCTGGCGTTGCTTTCCTCGCCTTCAATAAAAAATATAATCTTACACCCAGTCAATCATTGAAACGAAAAATCAGAAAAGCCAGTCTTTTACCAATTGCTGTAATGTTCAGCTGTATACTGAGCCAGGTTATTGAGAATGTGTTTTCAAACATTCATTTTTTTGTCTAATATCCAAGTTGTATGTCCTTTTTAGGCCCACTAAGTGAGCAACGTTTCCGGTCATCTCATTTGCTTCTGGTCCAACAGTTCAGTAATTGTCCTGCTTTTTATTTCTCATGGCTCATCACTTTATGATTTGAATATTTTGGAAAAGGAACGCCTTTCCTCTTCCCCGTCATCAGCTGGAGCTTTTTCTGTAATTGTTTAGGAAAATAGGGACGAAACACAAGATGTAATTCATGGAGAACTTTCAAAAGAAAATTAAAGAAACGAACAACTGATATGACAGTCGAAGCAGAGAGTAAATGTAATCGCTGATATTCACCAAAGGAACAATCACAAGACGAAAACAAGGTCATCGATCAAAGATGTGTCATTAGGTTACTCAGTTTTCTTTATGTTACCACAGAGACTTCAGGGAAAAGAGTGCGGCAAATCCACAACCAAAAATACTGCAGGGTTACGGTTTTAAAATGTTCGATGAAATTTCTTAAGACATAAAACTGTGAAAACGAACGATAAAATTTAACGTTTCGGAGTGGTCATGACTCCATTATCAAGGAAAATATGAAAGATCATACAAATTGCAACATATAAAGCGTTTTTGGCGCGAAGGATTAACATAAGAGGATACGAAGATCATAAAAATATTATAAAAATACTTTCGCACGAAAGGAGTCTGATTGCACGTTAAGGTTTGGCTTTAAAAAGCATTTCGTACACTAAGCAGTCAAGTTTGTTTCTGCATTTCTTATGCACTTTGAAACGCTTTAGCAGGCCCTGGTGTATTGTCCCGTGCATGTTCTTATAGTGTTTGGCAATGGCGGGGGATTGTTGTTTATGTCCTTTTACACGATTATGTAAATGTCCGCGTATGTAACCTACATAACCCGCATCACACAGGTCACATAGAAAACCGTAAACAACACACCGCTGATTTACAATTGGTGGCTTTGGTTCCTTCACATTTAATTCTTGCTCAATTTTCGGCTCACAAACACAGGCTGGATGGTGGTGTGTACTTTTAGGCTTAGATCCTTAAGTTGTTTCCTCACAATATCTGCTGAGGTTTGATCTTTAAATGGTAAAACCACCCGAATAGTGTCGTCTGTCTCTTGAGATGGTGAATGCAGAAAAAAGTTTGACTGTTTAGTGCACGAAATGCTTTTTATAAGAGCGTTAAAGCCAAATCTTAACGTGCAATCAGACTCCATTCGTGCGAAAGTATTTTTATAATATTTTTATGATCTTTGTATCCTCTTATGTTAATTCTTTGCGCCAAAAACGCTTTATATGTTGCAATTTGCATGATAATTCATATTTTCCTTGATAATGGAGTCGTGACTACTCCGAAACGCAACCATACCTCATCATTCCGACACACAAAACACCGCAACTCCACCGAACTCAGCAAACACATCTGGACACTTAAAGACAACAACATCAATTATTTTATCACCTGGCGCATCCTATCTTCCCACCTGCCCTTCAACAGCTCAAGCAAACGATGCAACCTATGCCTTAAAGAGAAATTCCTAATCATATGCCACCCAGACCCATCAACACTCAACAAGCGTAACGAACTCGTCTCTTCCTGCCGACACAGAAACAAAGCACTCCTACGCAACTGCTCAATTGGCACTTTTCACACTGCATAAACCATGTTAATTAGCAATTAGTGTAATATATAAGCGATGGTATCGCATTATTCTGCCATTAAAATCCCCTGATGAGTGGGCAACTACGAAACAGGTCTGTAGGGATGTATATGTAGTTGTTTTTTCCGACTACCACACATTATACCCGCTCTACTATTTGTATCGAGCACTGTTTCACGGACACCAAGTTTAATCCCTTTATATATATATATAATTGAGAACGGAGTGGTCAACTGAAGATTTATATATATATATAATATATATATAAATAATTATCTATATAGATTTATATAATTAACAATTATTCCACGAGCGCGCGTTGGATATGAGATGATAGATGGCCAACGAGGCGCGTAGCGTAGGGTGATATCGATCTGCCTAGGCCTGATCTTTGCTGACGTTGCTTTCCTCGCCTTTAATACAGGATACAATCTTATATTCAGTCAATCATTCAAACGAAAAATCAGAAAAGCCTGTCTTTTACCGATTGCTGTAATGCTCAGCTGTATGCCGAGCAAGGTTATTGAAAATGAGTTTTGACGAGCATTGAGGTTTTTGTCTTATATCCAAGTTTTATGTCCTTTTTAGGCCAGCTGAGTGAGCAACGTTTCTGGTCATCTCATTTGTTTCTGGTCCAACAGTTCAGTACGTATCATCCTTTCTATTTCTCATAGCTTACCATTTTATGTTTTGAATATTTTGGAAAAGGAACACCTTTCCTTTTCCCCCTCATCAGCTGGAGCTTTTTCTGTAATTGTTTGGGAAAATACGGACTAAACACAGGATGTAATTCATATGGAGATCTTTCGAAAGCAGATCAGAGAAACGAATAATTGCTGTGACAGTCGACGCCGAGAGTAAATATAACTTGCCGATCTTTTCAAAGGAACAGTAACGAGGCAAAAACAAGGTTATCGATCAAATATGTGTCATTTGGTTACACAGTTTTCTATATGTTACCACGAGATTTCAGGGAAAAGAGTGCGACAAATCCCCAGCCAAAAATACTGCAGTGTTACGGTTGCAAAACTTTAATGCTTCTGAAAAACTGCTACGAAGAGATCAGTGCTTCCTTACGACCGGAGAGGCAAAACGATACGACAACATTGTTGCAGGTCATGAAATTAGGGTACTGCAATATTTTTCTTTGGATTTAACCCAACATTGACACACACGAAGGATGACATTAAAAAATAAATACTAATGGACCCAGTTGTTTGAAAACCCATCAGCACTAACTCACCAATAAAATTTTAATCCAGGTCTCTATATTACTCTCTTCAAAAACCATTTTGGGATAATTTTCTTGTTCTTTTAGGAGAATGTAAGAGCATTCAATAATCAACTGATTATAGAGAAATGGCATTAAACTGAATTTCCTTTTAAAGCTTTCAGATCTAAAATCAAATTTCACAACAACCATTGTTTATCTTAACATCTTCACGCACCATTGAACAACTCGGTCCAAATTTAAAACATTTCCGCCACTGCAAGTAAATGTCGCGCGAACAATGTTCATAACACTAATTTTGTTGAATACAAAAGATCATTGTAAAAGTTAACTTCCTCTGAAAAACTTTTAGTTTGAGATGAATGCTCTTGAGTATTCTTTGCTGTGTAAGCAGCACTTAGAATCCGTTCGACTCTCTCTTCCAACGGAAGTAATTTTCATTGTTCATGTATGAGGACATAGTGACCATTTAGCCACTGAAACTACTTTAACAACAAAGGCCGTTTTCAGTTTCACAATTATCTACAAAATAGCAGAGCATTTCTGACCGACTGACTGATCGCATTTATGAAGGAGAAGACGACACGTGGCGTGATATTAACCTGGTTCTCTGTTGCCTGTTGTAATGTGGTAACGCACCTCTACCCCCGGGTATGGTTTTCACGAAAAACACGTATTGCAGAAATGGCGACTTGAATAAAGTCTTGAGTTTTAGTGTTAATTGATCTGAAGGAAGCGAACTCTTAACGGTACGTTACACTATGAAGGAGATGACGACACGGGCGCGTGATATTAACGTGGCTGTTTGTTGACGTTCCTTTCCTCGCCTTTGATGGATAATATTTAAATACATTCAGTTAATCATTCAAACAACAAATCAGAAAAGCCAGACTTGTATAACCGGATTAGATTAATGCTCAGCCCCATGCTGAGCTAGGATATGTCCAGTTTTTAGGCCAGCTTAGTGAGCGACGTTTTCATTTTCCATGCGGTATGGA